>NC_056743.1:614934045-615186545 GCF_019279795.1 Protopterus annectens | reverse complement strand
CAAAAAAGAGGTTGCTGTCAACCTGTGTTCCCAGATCTCTTATAACGCCTTCTGTGTTCAGTGGACTACCATCAATGTGGTAATTCATGGGAACCAGGTTTTTCCCAAAGGGGATGACAACCCATTTTTTGGCATTGAACTTAAGGCCATGTATCTGACACCAGTTGTTGCTCTCAGTGAGGCCTTTCTGTAAGATTTCAACATCACTCGGGGAGTTAATAATAGCTCCCAACTTGCAATTGTCTGCGAACTTTGTCAGCCAGAGTCACCGTGTTGGCCTGAACTTCAGAGAAGTAGATACCAAACAGGAGAGGACCCAGGACTGAACCCTGTGGGACTCCACTTGTGATTGGTCAGCAGTCTGACTTGGAGTCAGCTACTTTCACACTGTGGGTTCTATCTGTGAGCCAGTTTGCAACCCACCTAGTGATATAGGGGTTGATGCCTATCTTAGTAAGTTTTTCTATGATTCCAGTGTGGGGAATGGTATCAAAGACCTTGGCTGTAAGAACCACCTTGCCTTCATCCACAGCTCTGGTGACTGACTCAAAGAAGTTGACCAAGTTGAACAGGCATGATCTACCCTTCACAAAACCAAACTGTGTGGGATCCAGAGTTTGGAGATTCCCTTTATCCATGTTTATTACGTCCATGGTGATGCGTTCCATAGCTTTGCATATCAGACTCGTCAGGCTAATGGGGCGATAGTTCCCAGGGTCTGTAGTGGCTCTTTCTTTGTGGACAGTGATGACTGTAGCAGTGTGCCATTCAGTAGGGACAAAGCCTGAGGTGAGGTGGCGATTGAACAGGGCACACAGGTGAGGTGCCACTTCACTCTGTAGTTCATGTAGAACACAGCCAGGGATATTGTCATGTCCAATAGAAGCTGTATTCTTGGCATTGGACAGTGCTGTTTTAACCTATGCAGCAGTAATACTGGGTGCCTCGCGATCTACTGGTATTGTGACTGGTCCCTTGGGTGGGGTAAAGTTGGCACTGAATTTGTCAGCCAGTATATTGGCAATATCTGTTGGCTCAGTATAGGAGGTAACATTGTGCAGTAGCTCAAAGCAAATCTGGATATTGCCGTGGAGATTCTTTACATAAGTATAGAAGGCCTTGTGATTGTCTTTACTATCTGCTGCAAGTCTGTTTTCACAGCTAGCTTTAGAGGATTTGGAGATCTCAACTTTTTGTTTGAGGCTGATAAGGGAGTTTTTCCTGTCTTGGGTCTTCACTTTATTCCACATCAGTTTCCTTTTCTGTTGTAGAGTTTGTTTATGACAGGAGACCACGAGATTGGCTTCTTTTTTTTGGAGGAGAGCGTCTTGATTCTGTTGGGTATGGCGAGATCCATGCATTTGTGTACGTGTGCATACAGTGCATTGGTGTATGATTCGGTGGTCATGCAACTGGGTGCCATGAAGTTAGCCACCTGTTTTTAGGAGCCCAAAGTTAGCTTTGGAGAAGTTTTTCATGGTGCTTACCTTTGCGGGGGGTGGGGGGTGGATTTCCAAGGTGATTAGTTTGTGGTCAGATCTAACCAGGGAGGAGTTGACTATTGGTGTAGAGCAACTGTCACCCATGTTAGTAATGACCAGGTCAAGGATGTTGCTACCTCTAGTGGAGGTAAGAACGAGCTGGTCCAGGGTATTGGAATTAATGAATTCCAGGAAATGTTGGGCACGTGTATTGGTACATGAGTAGTTTTCTCAGTTAATGGAGGGGTAGTTGAAGTCGTCCAGTATGAGAGTGTTAGGTTAGACACTAATATTCTCTAAGGTGCTTAGAACATGGAGTGCGCGAGTCTTGGGACATGGTTGGGGACCTATAACAGGCTACGACCTGAATCGCTGTCTTACCCAATGTTAGCTGCACCTGAAATATCTCACCTGTGTTATGTTGGGTTACTAGTTTGAAGGTGTGCGCATGCTTTATGACTATGGAAACACCACTGCCTTTGGAGCTTTGGTCCAAGGTCTGGGGCCAAAAGGTGTGGAATGCGTTATAGCCTGGTAGTACAGGGGTGCTTTTTGCTACCTTTAACCAGGTCTCTGTTATGGCACAAATGCTGATGTTCTGCATTTTAAGGAGTGCTTCGAGTGAGTGCATTTTGAGATTTAGAGTTCTAATGTTGAGCAGCATGACCCTCAGATTGCATTTGTTTGTAGCTGTTCACTTTAATAGGTGTATTCACAAGTTTAATGCACAAGTATCCCCAATTAGGCTGTCACACCATGCTTCTAGGGAACTCATTCAGATGATCCATCAGTGGGGAATTAAAACCTTAAGTGTATTCCTCCAGACTACCACATTTTATATAATAATTGACAGTCAAGACATACAGGTCTGCCTGATTTCTGTGAGAGAATATTCCCATACTCCACATTGCAAAATGCATTTTGAATGTACACTAAAGGCACATTCGCACTTTCTGTAGCCAGCTTTTTACAGATATTCCCTCCATGCACAAAACCAGAAGTTTTTTAATCATAATGATCAGTTGTATAACCTGGATAATCTATCAACACTGCTGTTGGTCAAACTGGGTTTGTGACTCAGTGTATATTGAATGAGTTGCGGGATAATGCCCACTGGCATAATTTGGCATTACCTTCAGTTTCTCAACTTAACCATTGCAAGGTGGCATGAGTTGTTACCAAATTGAAGTGGCTGTCTAACAAATGGTGTTTATAGGCATAGAAATTCCTCTGTAGCTCAACACTGTCTTTTTGATTTATAATCAAGTCTGCCTGTCCTATGAATTCTGACTTTGCTTGCCATACCACACAGCCTCTTAGTGCTAGAAATCTGGACAACACCTAATAAAATGGAGGGACAATGGCCCCAAAATAGGGACAGATTCTAAGTATTGCTTTTATAAACTTAGAAAGGTGCTAGATTAACAGGGTTTGTGTTAACATGAATTTTCTGAAGGATTTGAAGTCTGAAACTCAAATGTATGTTACTAATGACTTTAATCCTCAGACCATCTCAGTGATTTGCCAGAAAATCACAAATTCTAAGAGGAACAGACAAAAAAATATATGAGACAAAAATCTGGGCAGTTGAGAGATATGCTGCTTGCAGTTAGGTAATTGAGATTCCCAGTCCTCTAAATGGATGACATTGTCATCAGGTAGTCAGAGGCATATCATAAGTGGGGCTTCAGTATTTTCTGTTGAGCCACTGAAAAGTGGCTTGGACTCCTTGTAGGTCAAATGGGCATTATTGTATGCTGAAATGGACTGTCAGAGGTTACAAAAGCTGTCTTCTTTTGGGCAGAGGGCTAAATGATAATCTTCAGTAATAACTGATGTTATTAAGTATCTAACCTTCCGTAGCTCTATCAGATCATCATTTCAAGGCATGGGTTAGCTATCTAATACCAACCTGCTGTTCATTGTGTCCTAAAGTCATTACAGAAGTTAGATTTCTATCAGGTTTAGGGCTTAGCACTATTGGGATGCTCCATTCACTTCATGATTTTCTGTCTGAACTAGTTTCAGCATTTATTTAAACATCTGTTACTAATTGTTTCTGAGACTATAGTACTGTATTAGTTTTAAAGCATCTGTTTGTGTTCTTTTAGTTTTTCATAAATTTCTGAGAATCCTCCTTTTGTACTGTAATAAAAAAATCCCTCACTTTCTGCAAGCTGTACATCAGAGACCTTCAGTTCTGTCATAAAGAATGTCCGTTTGTAAGCATTCTGCAGAATTGTTTGCTTCCTCTCATGGTTTCTGTACATTAGTGTGGTAAATTTGTGTTATCCTTTTCTTTCATGGCTGCGTAACCTTATAGTTTACTGCATATAGCTTGCTGCATTTATTTGTTCTACTACTTGAAATGGCTGCTGCCATTTGGCTAGATTTTGTTTTCATGGAAGGCACTGAAATTAGTACAGGATTCCCGGATTAAAGTGGTCATTAAATATTTGTTTCATTTCCCAGGAAGTGTAGTTATATTCTCTTACCATGAGCATTACCAGCTTTAGTTTCTCCTGTAAGCTGACAGACCGTGTTCTAAGTTGCATCTTTTCATCTTTCCAAGTTTCCTCAGAAATGACAGACAGTCCTGTTAGATGCCTACCATATAAAATTTCAAATGGGGTGAACCCAGGTAAAGCTTGTGGCACCTCTCTAATTGCAGAGAGTAAGTAGGGCAACAGATGATTCCAATTTTACCACCTGCATCTGTATCTTTTCTTTGCTCACTGTCTTCCCATACAACCTCAGTTTTGTTATTCTTAAGTATCATCTTGTTGTTGTGTCTTTACAAAGTAGTGTGGCTTGACTGTAAGTCCATTAACCCAGGGTTACATTTTTTAGTAGCCTGCCCCTGGATGGAAGGTGTCACTTCTTCCCTTGAAAATAGTGGCACTGAAGCTTTCTCTGTACCCTCCTCTCCAAAAGGCACTTCTAAACAGAATAATTTTATGATTTATTTTTTGGCTATGAGCACAGGTCTGTTGAGTGCTTCTTTTTACCAAAGAAAGTCACCCCCAAACGAGGGTCCAGAAATGGTCCAATAATTAATTTATTTAAAACAACCTGAAAAAAATAAAATGAGCACTTTCGTCTCATACAACAGACTTCATCAGAATAAAATGGTCCTAGCACAGAGCCAATTAATTCTTGGACCATTTCTGGACCCTCGTTTGGTGTTGATTTCCTTTAGTTTCAAGTTTATCTGATTGACACCGCACCATTTTTTTCTTTTCTAAGAGCTTCTTTTTCTTTGTTTTGATGATTCCTACTGCTTAAAGTACACCATCAAGTGCATTTTCTACTTTACACTAGCAGAATTCTCCTGCTTATTTGACTTTATGAACTCATTTTTGAGTGAGAATCCACTATCAGATGCCTTTCTTTCTCTGAGTATTCTCAGTTAGTATGCTATTGCTTCTTGTAAGTCACTTTGCTGACATCTGCCGTATACTGATTTTTAATTCAGAATTTCTAATCAGTGCAACTTCATTTCCTATACTGACATCTCTCGCATTTTTGGTTTCCTGTTTTTTTGTTATTACAGCATGATTATGATATCAAACATGATATTTTTTACTGTCATACCATGACAAAATTCTGGCTTGTTATGAGGTTCCCATCCCGACTGTCTTCTCCTGGTTTTGATCCTGAAAGTCTTTGTGATGTTCTTCGTGTTTCACTGTTGCAGTCATTACATTTGGGTAATCTGCTGGCAGGTTGCCCTCAGTCGGCCTGATTAACAAAGTCTTGGGTCCTGCGTTGGTTGCTGTCCCTTCTTCCATGACATCAAGGGTATAAAACATGCAGCCGATGCCATTTTCATCAGTCTTTCTTGCTGCGCAGTGCCCGAAGCGGAAGCAGTTTGCAAGTGCCGGTCTGCCGACTCCTGAAATTTTTGTTTTCAAGTTTCAGAATCGAAGTCTTCAACCTAAAGCTAAGTACCCTGTTGGGGAAACTTTTTCTTGCTCCTTACCGATGTCAGTAAAAGTTAATAATTGTATTACTTGTGGGAAGCAAATACCTCATAAGGATTTTCATTTGTACTGTATTCCTTGCCTAGGCCCTAACCACAATGTGCCTTGCTGTCAGTTTTGTGCTAAATTTAATCAACGCACTATTAAGCGTCAGTATATTTTTGCATCTAAATATTTTGGCTCAAGATTTAACTATCCAGAAATTTCATCGGTTAGCAATCCGACTACCAGAATACACAAAAAATGCAAAGAAAAAGACAGAGACAGACCGTCGAGGTTCAAAACTGACGACAAAACTTCTAAGCCAGTTGCTGGTTCACTGGTACTCAGTGAGGTGCTTTCACAGCCCCTGATACCCGCCACTTTTGATTTGCAGGCCTCTACTGAGACCCATTTGGAGTCTGGTATGCCATGAGGCACTTTAAGTATTGAACCCATGGATGTCTCTACCTTAGATGGGTCTGGAGATGCAGAGCAGGCACCAGCTTCTGAGGGTGTTTTCAGGCCTAAAGATTTGTATATTAAACCGATGCCATCTTCAAAACCTAGGCCAAAATCAACTTCTATGTCTAGAAAACTGACGCTTGGGTCATGTGCACAGGCCCCTATGCCTAAAAAACAAATTATCAAAATGGGTGAGGATTTAATTACCTTGATCAGGGGTTCCCATCCCCCTCCTGCTAAGAGGCCTATGCAAGGCACTGACTATGAATCTTCAGGTGAGGTTTCTATTTCTTCTGATTCCTCTTCTGATCATGAATTATCTATTCCACCTTATGAGGACTCTAATGCAGAAGATTCCATCCCTTCTTCTTCTCCTGAGGATTTTTCTTTTGGAGAAACTTTGCATTCCTTAAGCGAACACTTTCATTGGGAGAGTCAAGATTTCTCAGAATCTAAAAAGAGGCTTAGGGATTTCCTTCTTCTCCCTCAGCATAGGCCTTTGGCTATACCTCCTGTTCTAGACATTGTTGATGATGTTTTCTCAGAATCCAGCATGGCTCCTGATTCCCTGCCTCCAGCTCCTAGTAAGCCAGACAGATATTACAGGATTCCTGACTCCCACATATTCCTTTTTAAAAACCCTACTGCTGACCCTGAAATCATTTCTCAGGGTCCCAAGGCGTTAAGACTTCTCCTGCTAAAAATCCTACCCCTTCTGATAGAGACTCCAGGGCACTGGATAGATGGAGTAAGAACGTTTACATGTCTGCAACCTTGGCAATCAGGGCTTTAAACTGTCAATTTCATATGCTTAAATAGCAGCATGTCATGGGCTTACTTAAACAGAAAATGATGTTGATTTCTGACTGTGTGGAAAGTAGAGTTACAGGATTTATTGCATTCAGCTGAACAAGTTGGAAAGCATACTTTGCAGTCTGGTTTTGATTCCTTGGAGGCCTCTTGCAGGGCCGCTGTATCTGGATCTGTGATAAGAAGGCATGCTTGGCTGAAGGAGCAAAACCTGCCTGATCATGTTAAAGCAAAATTGTTGGATGCTCCATTACAACAGGACAGTCTATTTGGTAATAAGGCAGAAGAAGTTTTGAAAAAGAGTGAAGATAAAGCTAAATCTATGCAAACTGTAAAAAACTTTCCTACAAGTGCAGCTGCCCAGGTTCAGTAGGCACTGGCCTACTAAGAACTGGTCCTTTCCAGTACCCACCAGAGCTGCTCAGGTCAAACTCAGACATTCCAAAGGCTCCAGGTTTCAGTCACAAGGAACTTACAGAACAAAACAATGGGGTGTCTCCACCTCCAAATCAGGAAGTAACAAGGCACCTCCCTACGGTAAACAGTCTCAATGACTTTCCTCTGCCATCACCAAGCACTTATCTTTTGGCAGCCCCATTGGGGGGAAAGCTGGCCCTCCATGCGCAAAATTGGCATCTAATTACCCAGGACAATTGGGTTTTAAATATAGTATCCCAGGGATACAGATTTCATTTCCACACGTTGCCAATCCCAAACAGATGGCCAGATCTGCCTCCAAATCAGTGGGCAGAGGCCGAGAAACAAGTTATGTCCTTCATTAATATGGGGGCTATTCAACCAGTACCAGGAAAAGGAAAAGGGACAAGGTTTTTATTCAAGACTTTTCCTGGTACCCAGAAAAGACAAATCATGGCGTCCAATTCTGGACTTATCCATTCTAAATACATTCCTGGACATTCCAAAATTCAAGATGCTCACTCTACAACAGTTACTGCCTATGCTAGGCAAGGATGCCTGGTTGGTAACTCTAGACTTAAAAGAGGCTTACCTGCATATCCCAATCAGGGAATCTTGCAGAAGATACCTCCGCTTCAAAGCAGGCTATTTGCATTACCAGTTTTCTGCACTGCCCTTTGGCTTATCTACTGCTACAGGGTCTTCACAAAGTGCCTGGCACCAGTAATTGCATTTTGCAGACAAAGAAACATTCAAATTTATCCTTATCTGGACAATTGTCTAATTCAGGCAGAAAACAAGGACACTCTTCTACAGCATCTGGTGTTTGTAAAAAGGCTTCTAACTTGTCTAGGGTACACCATAAACGAAAAGAAATCACAACTGGTACCCTCTCAAATAATTACATTCCTGGGTGCAAGCTTGAATACAACTGCCCAGATGACTTACCTCATGCCAGAAAAACAAATTCAATTGATGACTTACTTCAAACAAGTGGCCACAAAAACCCAGCTATCTGCAAGACAAATTCTGCAGGCCTTGGGGTTCATGGCTTCCTGCATTCTACTAATTCCACATGCAAGACTGCATATGAGGAAACTTCAGTGGTACCTAAAAAGCTTATGGAGTCAACATTGTCACAGCCTGGAAATAATGATTCTTATCATTCCTTGCCTGCAGCAAGAGTTCTTTTGGTGGGCAGAGGCAGGTCACCAAAACAAGGGACTATCATTCATTCCATCCACTGCCACCCAAACCCTGACTAAAGATGCATCAGATTATGCTTGGGGGGGGGGGGCGCATCTGGCAGGGAGATGCATTCAGGGCGAATGGAGCCCAAATCAAATGAACCTACATATCAACCAGAAAGAGGTGCTAGCTGTACAGAATGCTCTGACAACCTTCAAGGACTTACTTCATCCAGGACAAATACTGATAAAGACGGACAACACCACAGTTATATGCTACATAAACAAGCAGGGGGGTACCCATTCCTACCCCCTTTGCAGACTAGCCATGGCTTTGTGGAACACAGCCTTGACTTACCAAATACATCTACAAGCTCAATTCCTGCCAGGAAAGCAAAATACTATGGCAAACGAACTAAGCAGAAATCTTATGGACCCACATGAATGGAAACTGGATCCACAAATCTTCAGCATGTTGACACGCAAATGAGGGAGCCCAGACATAGATCTTTTTGCCTCACCCCAAAACTATCAGTTGGACAAATTCTGCACAAGAATAGATCACAAAGAAGCTTGGAAAGTGGATGCTCTATCCTTCAGCTGGAAAAAACTGTCAGTCTATGCCTTTCCCCCTCTGCCCTCCAAGGTCTTACTAAAAGTCAGACAGGAAAAGCCGAAAATTATTCTGATTGCTCCAGACTGGCCTCGCCAACATTGGTACCCCCTCCTATGCAATATGTCACACCTTCCTCTGTGGTTCCTGCCCCGGACACCTTATCTACTGTCTCAGCAGAACTATCAAATTCTGCACACTCAGCTCCAAACTCTGAATCTTGCAGCATGACTAATCAACTAATTTCACCAGTTACATCTCTCAGCAAACCTGTGATGGATGTCATTTTGGAGGCTAGAAGGCCTAGTACTAAAAAATCTTATGCTGATAAATGGAAAAGATTCTGTGCCTGGAACCAAGCACAAGGAATAAACACACCAATGCCCAGTATTCCTCAGATTCTGCAATGTTTAACTGAGATGCTTCACAAGGGCCTATCTTTTTCTTCCATAAAAATCCATGCCTCTGCCATTTCGGCTCATTATAACACAGAGCCTCCTCTCATTTCACATCCCCTGCTAAAGCAGTACCTCAGAGGGGCCAAAAATTTGAGACCTCCCAGGAGAGCACCAACTCCAGCATGGGACCTCAATTTCGTGCTGGAAAAACTCACCCTACCTCCTTTAGAACCAGCTGCTACTGCAGACATAAAATTTCTCTCTTGGAAGACAGTTTTTCTTTAAGCAGTCACTTCAGCTAGAAGGATTTCAGAACTACAGGCTCTCATGGCAGTGGAGCCTTTTATTATCTTTTACCCGGACAGGGTGGCTCTCAGGACTAATCCATCCTTTATGCCTAAAGTGGTATCTAGTGTGACTCCTAATCAGATCATTCATCTGCCAACCTTTTTCCCAAATCCATAGAACAAGGGGGAGCGGATTCTGCATTCATTGGATGTACACAGAAAACTAAGATTCTACTTAAACAGGACAAAATCTCTAAGAAAAGCTGAGCAATTACTGGTGGCATTTGCTGCAGGGGTAGAGGGAAAGGCTATTTCAAAATGGATAAGCCACTGTATTCATTTCTGCTACATGCACCATGGTAAATCTTTCCCCAAGGGGATCAGATCCCATTCCACCAGGGCTGCATCTACTTCTGCAGCCTTTCTCAGAGGGGTTCCTACCAGAGACATTCTAGAAGCTGCTACCTGGAGCTCAGTTCATACATTCACCAAACATTACCATTTACCTCTCTTCTCTAAATCCAGAGCAGGCTTTGCCACTGCTGTCCTGCAGGGCGTTATAGCTGCTCCTAATGCTGTATAATTCCATCCTCCCAACCATAGCTTTGGGATTCTACCCAAATGTAATGACTGCAGCAGTGAAACACAAAGAACATAGTACAGTTGTGTACACTTACCATAAATGTAGATGTTCGAGTGTATTCACTGTTGCAGTCCTGGTTACCCACCTGCCAGACCCCTATTTTTCTCTTATTATACCTCTTCTTTCTTTTACTATGCTCCAAAGCTTTTTTGGTGTATTTGCTTTTATTTGGAGGTGTATTTTTTGTGTTCTAAATTACATGTATATATATATATTTTTTTTTTTTGCTCTCCATTTGGGGGGCACCTGACATCTGGAGCAAGAAAAACTGATGAAAATGACATCGGCTGCATGTTTTATACCCCTGACGTCATGGAAGAAGGGACAGCAACTGACGCAGGACCCAAGACTTTGTTAAACAGGCCGACTGAGAGCAACCTGCCAGCAGATTACCCAAATGTAATGACTGCAACAGTGAATACACTCGAACATCTACATTTATGGTAAGTGTACACAACTGTACTTTACTGCTCCCTCCCCCATTCATATCCTGAATGGATATATTAGCTTGTGACTATGTCTACATATTTCTGTCTCCTCCCTCATTTTCTTGAAATGGGCAGAGTCTTACCCTGATATATCATGGGATGAATTAGGTAATATATCCACTGAATGCAGCAGTTTTCCAAGAACTGTTACAAGGGGTCTATATCACTGTGTTGAAAGACAAAATCACTGACTACCTCTTTATCGATACATAATGATTGAAAACTGTAATTGCCGAACGGCCTTGCCAGAGAATTTTTTCCCAGAGGAAAAATCTGTTGGCTGTCATTGGGGATTTGCCCTTTTCCCCACTGTAGTACGATCTCAGAGTTGGTATATTTAGTGTGTGTGGGGGGAGAGCCCACCACTATGTAGAGTTTGAAAGTTTGGCTTTAGAGTTTTCAGCCAAGTGATTTTTTTTTCCCCTGGGGAAAAAATTAGCTGACATGACCATTCGGCAATTACAGTCTTCAATGATTATGTGTCGATAAAGACGTAGTCCTTGATTTTGTCTTTCAACACTGTGATATAGACCCATTACAAGTATAAGTGGATGATCTTTTCTATCACCATGAAGGCATATTATCTCCACTTTGACTGTTACTAATTTTATATTTACACACTAGGGAAACTTTGGCAAGGGAAATCATGCTTTCAGAATCTAGCCAAGACTTGCACTGCTGTTCCTTCCTGAAATGCAGTACATGTTACTAACTAGCTTGTAACACTGTGATACAGTGCTTACTGATATATACTTGATGTAGTCGTAATGCACTGTATATGAACTACTGAATTGCTTTCAGTGTTTTTTTTTTTTTTGTTTCTGTTAGATGCATTATTGTCAGTATTACAAATACAGTACTTAACAATGTGACACCTACCTCCACATTTGTAACTGACATACTGCATTATGTTTTCTGTTTCAGAAAAGATGTTACAGTTCCTTACTTCAGTTTTATACTTAGACCCAGATAATTTATTTTTAAACATTGTCATTAAGGGCACAGTGGAAAAGTAGATAGTATAGAAAAATGGATATTATTGTTACCTCATAGCAGGAAGTTCTTTTATTTCTATGCTGGAATGCCTTTTGCACAAGTCTGCATATCCTTCTTGTGTTCAGTTAAGTTTTCTCCAAGTGCTGCGGTTTTCTGCCATATTCCAAATATATGTGGTAGGAAAATTGGAAACATCTAAGTTGTCCATAGGTGTATGGTTGTGCATGTGTGATAGGGAAGAAGGGCCTAGCAGTCTACTGCCATTTTAATCCTTGCTTTGTAAAGTCACTGGATGCCATTGGCCATTTATGTGGTGTCTGTAAGATTTGACTACAACTCATCATCACGAATGAAATAGGATTGTTCTAAAATTACTAGCGTATCAGATTTTTAGGACCACTTTACAATACCCATTTTTCTCATGCTACTAGGCAAACATCCTTTAAACTTAGAAGCTGGTAAAATTTCTGACATTTTTGCTTTATTGCTGCTAACGGTTTTAAGCCAGAGCTTTTTAATATGCTTTAACTCATGCACCATTTCACTTATTGGTTTAACTTCATTAACAGTCTAGTTATGACATTTTATTGCTTCTACCTCAGGGGTTGTACCAGTCCTTCTGTCTTTAGGTTTAATCATGTTCCATGCAGCCAGTCTCATTCATGTCCATGTATGTTTACAGTGCTTTAGCTGTTAGCTAAGATGACAGGATTTTTCTATGTCTGCTCAGTCCCAATTCGTTATGGTGGCATAGTGCTCAGCTCTATATTACTTCCACGAAAACCTCTTTCAGCGAACGCCACTTTGCCGACCACTAACCAGCGAAATCTAAGTCCCTTGAACATCATTTTTTTTCCTAGGGAAAAAACTATTGGCCATAATCATGAGCTTGCCCTTTTTACTACTGTAGTGCGATCTTGGAGTTGGTATATTTAGTTAGGGGGAGTGGGGGGCACAGCCCCCCACTTTGTAGGGTTTTAAATTTTATGAGGTTTTTGGTTGGCCAAGTGTTTTTTCCTTTAGGAAAAAATTTGCTGGAATGGCCGTTTGAGGGAGTTAGATTTAGCTGGTTATTGAAGGGCAAAGGGTTTTTTGCGGACATAAAATAGACCCTAGTGCTCATATGTCACTAATTAAAATTCCATGTCATCTTTCTTGGATAGCCCCTTCAAAGGCAGCTCTGTCTAATGGTTGGAAGCTATTTTGGCCAGTGGAATTCCCTTTTGTTATATAGCTAAACTAATTTGCTGGAATGGCCGTTTGAGGGAGTTAGATTTAGCTGGTTATTGAAGGGCAAAGGGTTTTTTGCGGACATAAAATAGACCCTAGTGCTCATATGTCACTAATTAAAATTCCATGTCATCTTTCTTGGATAGCCCCTTCAAAGGCAGCTCTGTCTAATGGTTGGAAGCTATTTTGGCCAGTGGAATTCCCTTTTGTTATATAGCTAAACTAATTCCTGGGAAGACCGTCTGCAGTTCCTTGATTTTCTCTACTGATCCCCCTATGGTTGTGAATGGCAGTCCACCATGCTAGGAACATAACAGTCATTGTTCTGTAGGAAATTTGTACCCAAATTTAATTTACATTTGGCAGTAGAGTTACTTCAAGGAATTCAAAAAAATTGTCTAGTCTGTGGCCAGCTACCCACAGAAATCACCAGTGTATGTCCAGAAAGGCAGTGGAGTCCAGATAATATATAAAAACATAAGTTTGTTTAGCAATCTACAAACAGAAGTATCAGCCCACTTGACTTTGCAGCTTCAGAGTAAGAGTAAATAGTACCCTAGTTTATTTTCATTAAAAGAGTTCATTACATGGCATTTTCTCCAGAAAAAAACCCCAGCTTTTAATGCAAGGAAAGTCTTAAGGTTGTAGGTCAGTTCGAGGACCAACTTTCTGATCAAAGAAAGATGTACAATCACATATATAATCAACAGGTAGCCATAACTGGGCTTTCACTCCATACATCCAAGCTCTTCCTTCAGCCAATCTTTCACTGATGAATTATTTTACTACTTGTAGCCCTATGGTCTTATCCCTTTTTATGAAAAAGTTATAGTAAGTTAAGACCTTGTGATGTGATGAATTGCTGTGAGAATGTTCTCACATCACACTCTGCAATATACATTCTGAGTGCATACTAAAGACACATACGTATTTTCCATGGCCACCTTATAGTATAATAGTATATTTTTTATGTACACACACACACACACACACACACACACACACACACACACACACACACACACACACATATATATGTGTGTGTGTGTGTGCGTGTGTATATATATATATATATATAGATATATATATATATATATATATATATATATATATATAAAATGGATTTACACATATGTATATGAATGTGTGTATGTAGGGGTGTTTATGTATATGTGGGAGGCAAAGTGATGCAATAGATAGCATTGTAACAGTAAAACACGAGATTCCCTTGTTCAGTTATCGACTGGTGTGCCTTTTTTGCAGATTCTGCATGTCCTCATGTGTATGCATGTGTTTTATCTAAGTGCTCCTAATTTCACCACAATCCAAAGCTAGGTTTGATGAATTGGTGCTGTCTGCGTTGACCGTAGATGTGACTGTGGGCTTACCATTGAGATATCCAGGACTCGCAATGCTGAGTCCTGACACACTGAAAAAAGTAAGGAAATTGAACATCTCTTTTCTGTGTTAAACTCGTTTTTTGCTGGGGACAGGCCCACCTGCACTCCAAGAATGGGGAGGAACCCCCCTTACACCCCCAAATTACATGTACCAATTCCACGATCACCATACCTGAGAGAAAAGGGAATATTCCAAAACTTACTATGTTTTAAGACCAGCTTTTCAGACATTTGTTCTCCATATTACAGGACTTGGCATGCTGTGTCCCGAAGTTTCAGATCGTTACTGTGAAAGTGTGCAGGTGTATGGACGATCTGAAAGTGTACTTCTGTTTCCTGAGGATGGTTATGCCCATTTATAGAGCTGATGTAGCCGTCACTTTTAACTTGTAAGCTTGAATGGCATGATGTCACAATGGTATGCTGAGTAGTGTTGCCACTTCACAGTGAGAGGATCCCCTTGCATACCTGTGAATTTTTTCTTGGTGCTGTTATTTTGTCCTCCTTTTTCCCAAATATTTGCAGTAGATGAATTGGTTTTCTTCAGTTTGCTCATAGGGTTGCATGCAGTGATTGAGTCAGCATATGTCATGTGACCAGGGTGGTTTTTGCCTACGCTAGGCCCTCATGACCCCGTAACCCATAAAATAAGTTATAAAAAAATGTGTGTGCCTATATATATATATATATATATATATATATATATATATATATATATATATATATTTATATTTATATATATATATATATATATATATATATATATACACACACACACACGGATAGATTGTTTGTTCAGCAGTAAATTATATATTTTTTGTGATTATTGTAAATAGGGACTGGCCTGTTATCTCTGTTACAGTTTTTACAAGCAGTATTTTTCTTTAATCTGTAGTATTTGTACTTCTGATCTTATACTGATTGTATGTATATATGTACAGAAGATATCCCTTAAAGAGGAACCTGTGGCATGGCTTAAAATTAAACCCTGGTGTCATTTAAGGTATGTAAAAGAAAGGCCTATGTAGTCCAGGTTAGAAGTCAGATAAAAACCAGAGGAGACTGGAAATTTTGAAGGAGAATTGTCTAAAGCCAACTGATCTAAGACAAATGGTTTAATATAATTTCACTAAACACAATTTAATGTAACATAAAATAACTGAAACAGGATACAATCAAAAATACAAATAGAAAACTTCAAAAACAAAGCTTTTGCAGGAGGCAAGCCCTCCTATACTCCCTTAATTAAATATTCTAACTCCAAAGTCACACAACTCCGGATAAAAAGTCAAAATACCATGCACAGGGAATTACTGACAGCATGCATATATAAACTACATTAGCAGTGGTTATGTTTAAGTAATTACAAGTACCTGCTAAATCTTCTTCATAAATGTCTTTATTTTCCTACTACTGTATTTCAGAGTTATATAAATTGTCTTTTAATCCTTCTCCTTAGATCAGTTTGTTTTAGATGAAGTTGTCATTCAATCTGCATTCATATATGTATAGTTTCCATACATTTTGTCAAACCTATATTTGGTCAGCAGAGTATTCTGGGTGACTTTCAAACTGAATTGAATGGAAACATTGAACTGTGGTTTTGTCGACTTATACTGTTCTGTGAGTTATGCATGTGTGCAGCTAATTGGGTTTTCGGGTTAAGATCAGATTAAGGGTTAGGCTAAGGGATGGCTTTAGTTTTGCGTGTGTGTGTGTGGGTGTTTGTGTTTTGTAGTGTTTGTGTGATTGTCTGGTGTTTAGAGTTACAGTTAATGTGATGTTAAGTCGTAGTTTGTATGGTGCATGTGCAGGACTGGTGTTAGCATTTTGGGGCCCTCCAGGCACTTCTAGTCTGAAGTATTACTCTATCACTGCCACCCCTGCAAAGCAACCTTTTAGTTCATGCTGCAAACTTTTAGGAGTGGTATGGAAAGACTGACCTGTAGCTACAATGCTCTTGCATTATAACAGGCCTGTGTACCTGACTGTGGTGGCTCATCACCATTGCACAAAGGGACATTTACAGTTGCTTGTTTAGTTGCAACAGTGCTACATTATAACAGCTCTATATACAGGTCTGGACATAGGTGAAATAGTGCCCTCGGCTAACTGCTTCACCCCCCCCACACACACACACACACACAGCCTCCAGTCCTCTCCTCTTGTCCCCCCTCCCCCCAGGCTAACCGTACCATACACTTACTTTTTTTCTTTGTTTTCTCACATTTTGCCTTACTCTTCATCTTTTTTCAAGAAGCCACAGCTTTCTTATGATGCTCTAAAGTGCATTTAAAGTTTTTTCTTTTTTACACAACCTTTTCATCTAGTGATGGCTTAAACAAAAATTATGATTAAGAAAATAAATTCTTCACTGTTGTTCAGCTTTACTTTTCCTTGCATCTTTCCAGTGTACCTTTCCTGACTAAGTTAGGAAATAAGAATTCCAAACTGACACAAACTGGGAAAACACAAAACAGGAACCAAAAGCAGTTACTGGCAGTGTCCACGATTAAAATAGATGACCACAGAAGCTGATCTCACTGACACTTTAATAGAACAAAGGATAAAATTAAGCGTTTTTTGTCTACTGACATCAGTAGACTTCTTCAGAGTACTATGAAACAAGGATGAACAAGGAGCCTTATATAATAAGTTAATTACACACTAATACAATTAGTAAACTATTAGCGAATGGAATATAAGCAACTAGTTTCTTGATAATTAACTGGTGACAATGAACTAAATACAAGGAAGAAAGTTCCACTAAATAACATCCAAGAACCTATTCACCTAACTATATTCAATAGGTATCATGGTACATGAAAATATGAATATAATATAAATCACAAGCAGAATATATAAAAAACATATATACTAAATATATACACATATATATTGTATAAAATAAATAAGTTAGGAAATAACTCAAATAAGCCAGGATCCAAGAAGCCATAAATAAGGTTAGAGATGCTCTGGGGTGCATTTCAGAGCGTTTTCTCAACCTTTTAATCCAGTGGCGGCTTAAACAAAAATCACGAGTAAGAAAAGAATTTTAGTCTAATTTTTTTTTCTTTCAAAGAAGACATAAGTTGTGCCCAAGGCTTAATGTTCAAAGCTCACAAAGTAGTAGCTCACAATAAACTAACAAGCCAGTTATTTTGAGGATACACAGGTCTTATTTGGGAATGCTGCATGCTTCCCTAACCCCCGTCCCCCCAGAAAAAAAATGTCACTGCCTGTGCATCCTTTCGTTGTTAGATTGGAATGAAAGCAAATATTAAAATTGCCATAGTCCTGTATTTCAAGTGACTGCTGCTATACATAGCATGCCTCTTCACGCCTCACCTTTCACCCCAACCCCCAAAAGCAGCCATCTGTATACATGCCTGATGTGTGATTGTGAGGTAAGTGAAAAAAAATAATGATTCCAGTAATGTATTCTGCTTTGTTACGCCTAGACAGTACAGTACCCCTGCACAAGCTATAGCAACCTAATTTGTACACCTCTGAGGTCTGTGAGAAAAGTAAAAGAAACAACCACATAGTCCTCTTCCCAAACACAAGCTGCAATGACCTCCTGTGCACACCTCTAAGGTTTGACTGTGATGAAAATTAATGTAATAACCGCACACAGTCGCCAGCTCCCCCATAACCTAAAACAGCTTTCTGTACACACGCATCTGAGCAAGGCTGGTTTTAGAATGTGTAAGGCTGAGAGCAGAGGCCATTATCAGCTTTATCCTAAAAGGGTCATATCACAACCCTGTTGCGGTTAAAGACTGTAATCAGAAAATAAATATGTTTTTTTTCTCCTCATTTTTCCCCAACCAGCAGCAGCTTTTGTGGGGCCCCCACATGGTCAAGGGTAATTAAGGGATACCCCTCTATACATTTTTATAGTCCGATGAGTGGGGGACCCCAGACTTCTAAAAGATCGAAGTATCTGAATGTTCTGGTACATATTTCATGTCTAACTTTTGAAATTCAATTACTTGTTAGCTGTGTTTTTTCCTGATACCTAGAAGAATAATGTATGTGTCCTGGCATTATTGGGTGTGTGCACAGATAAAAATCATTGATATTTTTCACACACACATGCACATGTATAAGCTATAGCAGTACTAGTTTTGTACTTATTTCAGCAAATAGAAATACATTGTACAACACTAGTACTTCTACTCCATATCAGCAACTGCTGTTTAGCAGTTGTCGAATAGCAGCAGGGGTAAGTCACTTTTATTTACCTCACTGAGGAGTAACGGATAGCTGTCACTGTCCCTGATTTTACAGACCTTCCCTCCTTCTTCTTCTTTTGGCTTTTTCCCGGTTAGGGGGTCACCACAGCGGATCACCTGTCCACTCATGATTTGCAGTAGAGTTTTACAGTGTCGAGTTGCCAGCCCAGCGCGAAACCTTCCACGAAAGGCACACACACGCATGCAGTTACGCCTATGGCCAATTTAGAGTGTCCAATCCACCTACAGTTTGTCTTTGGGATGCTTGAGGAAACCAGAGCAACTGGAGGAAACCCACGTGACCACAGGGAGGACATGCAGACTCCGCACAGAAGGCATGCCAGCCGAGGATCGAACCAGAGAACCTCTTGCTGTGAGGCGAATACGCTAACCGCTGCACCACTGTGGCTGCCCATTTCACAGACCTTCCCTGATTTTTGCTTATAATTCTGCTCAGTCTTTCAAAAAAGTTTGATTTGCTGGTAAATCATTCAGGATTATAGACTGTCAATAAATCCAGACATCAGAGTTTTGTATTTCTTATTGTCCAAAAAATGCATGTTGAAGCAAGAGTTATTATTCTGTTAACTTTCTGAGTGAATTAGAGTAATATTTAAAATATGTTTCCTGATTTTGAGCCTGTATTCTGCTATTACCTTTGACTTTGCACTGAATTCTTCAGCAAAAAAAGTTGAGAGTTATAGTATCTGGTGTTCTACCAGTATGTATAAAACTCCCTGAAAAAAAACAAAAAAAACATCTGTATAGATTGGAAGCATCAGCTCTTATTAAAATCCAAGGTTTGCACTGAGATCAGTCACTCTGGGCTGCTGATCTATCTCTGAAAGGGTCCCCTGAAATCTGAAGAAGAAATAAGGGATCTAGGGACCCAAGTAGATAGTCAGCTTTCCTTTGATAACCATGTTGCCACAGTGGTTAGAAAATCCTTCTATGTGACCCATCTGATCATGAAAGGGTTCGCATCAAGATCTAAGGATGTAATGGTGCCCCTCTACTCTTCCCTCATCAGACCCATTATTGAGTACAATGCACCAATTGGAATGTACCTGGCTAGACATCTCCAGCAGCTGGAGAGACCACAGAGGTACCTAACCAAGAGGATTACTGGCCTCAAACAGTTGCCCTATGCAGCACGATTGAAAAAGCTAAGACTGTTCTCTGTTGCATACCGCTTTCTCAGAGGCGATCTCTGTCTAACGTACAGAGCCATGTCCAACCCAGAATTGTTGAACATGCTCCATCTTAGCAAAACCAAATCTACTCGAGCTACATGCTCTAGGGATATAAACCTCAACACAACAATGAATAGAACATGCTGGAGGGATAGATTAGTACAGTTGCGTACACTTACCATAAATGTAGATGTTTGAGTGTATTCACTGTTGCAGTCCTGGTTACCCTCCCACCAGCCCCCTAACTTCTTTTGGCTATACCTCTACTTTCCTTTACTATGCTTAAAAGCCTTTTTGGTGTATTTGCTTTTTTGTTGGAGGTGTATCATTATACTTTTATATTTAATTGCTCCCGATTAGGGGAGCACCTAACATCTGGGGAAAGAAAAACTGATGTAATGGCATCGGCTGCATTATTTTATACCCCTGATGACCTGACATCATGGAAGAAGGGACAGCAACCGACGCAGGGCCCAAGACTTTGTTAATCAGGCTGACTAAGGGCTACCTGCAAGCAGATAACCCAAGTGTAATGACTGCAACAATGAATACACTCTAACATCTACATTTATGGTAAGTGTACACAACTGTACTATGCCATTTATAATGTTTTTATTGAAGTTTTCTTAAAAAGTTTTTGTGAGAATTCAATGAAGCTCTTTATAAGTATTTAGGGAGAAGTATACCACGCTTAATATATGATGGATGGCACACCAAAGCATAGATTACCAACGCTTAATGACATGTCCTCATGAGGGAGTTTTGATTTTATTTTTTAAGTGCAGTTCTCATAATTGTGACTTTAAACATAATCTATTAATTGTAATGTGTAGGATACATTGCTACACGAAAGCGAATCTTAGAAACATATGGTATTTTAGTGAATGTTAAATTTATTAGTTAAGCCATTTTATGGTTGGTTGTTTTACTATTTAATTTAGACAATTTCAACCAATTGTAACATTGTTATCATTGTGCTTTGATAGGTAGCCATGTTTTCAGTATTTATCTCGACTTGCCAAGGTTTTGTATTATTTTATGATTGGTTAGGGAGTTTAGCTGAGACAATTAGTTATGCACTGTTAATGTTCCAATGTTTTAATTGTTTACTGTATTTGATTGGGTATTTTTCCAGTCATTTTAACTATATAATGACAGTGCCTTTGCTGTATTTCTGGAATGGTCTGAAGAAGCAAAGTTATTAAATAGACTTTCAGGACTTAGATAAATATGACTAGACAAACAATCCTGCTGTTACTTATAGTCACATAAGGTGCAACAATATTCAGTGACTTGATACTGAAGCTCCCAACATTTTTGTTCAGTTGGATTTCACATTCCATCTCAGTGGAGAGTGCTTTTAAATATGAACTTGAAGTGGTAATGAGTCAATGAGAACATTCATTTTTTTGGGGAAATAAAATTATACAAAAAATTATAAAATATTGACTTCTGCGATCATATTAAAACAGAATGTACACTCTCTACATGTTTTACCTAACATCATTTACATACTAAGGTATATCCCAAAAAGTTATGTAAAGTAACCACTGAAACTGAATTTGAACAGAACCTAGAAGGGATGTTATTGTAATTTTAGTTGCAAGGTTACTGTCAAACTTTTATTTCAGACACTATAAAGAAAAATAACACAACATTCTCACGCTTTACCACTTTATTACTGCCTTATCCTTTGTTAACCAGGAAAGTCCACCAGTTTTCAGAGGTAATTTGGAACTAATGGTTGATTAAGTGACATGCTGAGAGTAAAACAATAAGCAAGTAGGTACTGACAACAATTAACAATTTTCAGAAGTTCTGTAAGAAAGCTTAATTTAATGGTACAGAGATAGAAATTATCATGCAACATATATTCTGAATAATAATAATCCAGAGAGACTTCCCTTACTATGGAACAGGGTCCCAATCTACATAAGACAGAGCCCCTCACTATCACTCTTCAAGAGGAACCTTGATGAGTGGATGGGTAACAGAAAAAGATCGCACCAACAGCACTACTAGATAGGGGCCAATGGTACTAGCTGCTAGTACAAGGGTCTAGGGAACTGCTAAAGGGGCGGTGAATATCGCACAACGTGGCTGGGCTAATATATGCCTTCGGGCAGATAGCCAAGTACCAACCTATGAACCTATATCACAGCCCTCTTCTGGTTAAAGCACATAACGAGGAAATTCATACATTTTTTTCTCCTCATTTTTCCCCAACAGTGCCAGGTTTTGTGCCCCCCCCAGTCAAGAATGATTAAGGGCACCCCCCAGCAGCTATGGGTATTGCAGGTACCTAAAATTGACAATGTTGTTAGCTTTACTAAGGAGAATGTCTGTGACACCCGTGCACTGGCCCAGCAATCAAGGAACCTCAATCCTCACCGGTAACACCAGTGAGGGACATCCATATAGGGAAAGGATAACAAATACACACACACAGTAAAGTACAATTTCCCTTAAGAGCACACAGAGATCACAGTCAGTCTGGGGCTGGTTTCTCTCTTTCTCTCCAGGTCCCCAATAAGACTGCCCACTGGCACAGCTATAGAATTCAGATCTCAGCCTAGTGGGCAAGCTAAACCCTCCAGCACCCTCTCTGTCCAACCAGTGCTTCATGTTCCTGCCCAAGTAGCTGACACACACACACTTTGAGATAAGAGTTATATACAACCACACAAACACTCCTGGGGAAGGCTGGCACAGGTTCTCCAGCTGTGCCCCTTTTACCCCAGACTATACGGTAGAAATCTCTGCCACCACCCACTAATATTTATCAGCTACTAAAAGACCCTTATGAAAGGGTGTCCAGTTATACTGTGCAATATTGTTATCCAAATGGTAAGTGCAACTGAACAGTCAAGGCTTATTTGAGTGGCTTGGCCAGTATCACTATATAAATGCAATGTACCCTTAGAGCTTAAGTTATCTATACACAAAACAGCCACAGTTGAAAGGTTTAAAAACATTTAAAAATAAATAATAAAAACACAAGACAATAATTCTTACTACACAGTGCTAGTCAAGAGTTCAGAGATCACAGATAAATACTTAAAATAATACAGTAGAAAAGTTCTGACATCAGTATAGAAAAAAAATCTAATCTTTGTAGTTCCTAGCTGTATCTAAGAGAAAACACATTTCTAAAATAAACTTGCATATAGAGCAAGACAGTGCTGGCGATGTTGGATGTTCTCAAGACAAATGCTCCTTGCCCTCATTTTTTCTGTCCTTAAATTGATGACACAGTACCACTGATTCATTTCAGATTACATCATTTCTTTCTGGTTCCTAGGCTAACAGAAACTCAGAGGTTAATGGCCCTTTTGATCTTGCAGCTAGTCAGGAAGCCAGAGCAATAAAATAAATTATACATGTAAATTCTACGAATTAACTCTGGCCTCAAAACAATAGGCAGAATGCCTTTATCTAGACATCTCAGCTCTGAGTTTTGACATCAAAATATTGACTTATCAGTTTTGTTGCAGCAGAGTTCACTGTTGTTACATATTTGCAGTTCCACATCTAACACCATTTTCATCCATTTATGAGAACAAGCCTGTGGCTTATATTAATATTTACAAATAGGTTCATAGGTTGGTACTAGGCTATCGGCCCTAGGGCCTATGCAAGCCTAGCCATAACAATTCCCTGGATATTTCTTCCCACAATATTTACTTCTCCAGGCCCCTGTCTAGCAGGACGACTGACATGATCCCCGGGGTGAATTTCCTATCTCCCATCCAATCATCAAGGTTCCTTTTGAAGAGGGCCAAAGAGGCGCTCTGCTTGATATGTATTAGCAGTCTATTCCAGAGTATGGGGAGTCTCGGGGTCAGGAACCTATCCCTCCAGCATGTTTTGTTCATTGTGATGACAAGGTTTAGATCCCTGGAGTGTGTGGCTCTGAGGGATTGGGATTTCTTTAAGTGGAGCATGTCCAACAGCTCAGGGTTTGACATGGCCTTGTATGTTAAGTAGAGATCGCCTCTGAGTAGACGATATGCCACAGAGTATAGCTGGAATTTTTTTAGATGGTCAGTATATGGCATCTGCTTTAGGCCTGTGATTCTTTTAGTGAGGTATTTCTGTGGCCTTTCAAGCTGTTGCAGATGTCTTGTGAGGTACATACCAAACAAGGCATTATACTCTATAATGGGTCTAATGAGGGATGAGTACAGTGGGACAATGACCTCCTTTTTTCTGGATGAAAAGCACTTAGTGATGAGGTGTGCCACATAGAAGGATTTCCTGACTGTTGTGGCAATGTGGTTATCGAAAGTGAGACCACTGTCCACCTGTGTCCCTAGGTCTCTCAACACACTTTCGATGTTTAGTGTCCTGCCACCTATGTGGTATTTCATGGGTACATGTTTTTTTCCAAAGGGGATAACTATACATTTCTTGGCATTAAGCTTGAGCCCATGGCTCTGGCACCAGACAGCTGTTTCTGTAAGGCCCTTTTGTAGAATATCCACATCATTTGGGGATTCAGTAATGGCTCCCAGTTTGCAGTCATCTGCAAACTTTGTTCCTTAGTGTTGGCCTGTACTTCAGAGAAGTAGATGCCAAACAAGACTGGTCCCATGACTGAACCCTGAGGTACTCCACTTGTCTGGAGCTGGATTTGGACTCGGCTACTTTTACTGTCTGGGTTCTGTCAGTAAGCCAGTTAGCAACCCATCAAGTGACGTAGGGATTTATGCCCAGCTTAGTAAGTTTATCTATGATTCCAGAGTGGGGGATGGTGTCAAAGGCCTTGGCGGGGTCCAGATAGGCTGTGCGGACTGCCTTACCCTCGTCCACAGCTCTGGAGACTGATTTGAAGAAGTCAGTCGGATTCAGGAGACAAGATCGGCCCTTCACAAACCCAAACTGGGTGGGGTCTAGTGTTTGAAGGTTGCCACTGCCTTTGTTTTTAAGTTCCATGCCCTTGCAAATCAGGCTTGTCAGACTGATGGGACGGTAGTTCCCGGGATCCAAGGTGGATCCTCCCTTGTGTAGCGGAATGACTGTAGCTGTGCGCCACTCAGTGGGCACGAAGCCTAAGGTGAGGCTATGATTAAACATCACACTTAGGTGAGGTGCCAGTTCATTTTGTAGTTCATGAAGTACAGCCTAGGATGTCATCTGGTCCCATGGATGCTGTATTCTTAGCTTTGGAGAGTGCGGTTTCTACCTGTGTGGCCGTGATTATCGGAATTTGGCAGTCTTTTGGTATTGAGATGGGCCCTTTAGGGGGTGAGAGTGGGGTGAAGTTGGCACTAAATTGATCTGCCAGGATATTGGCAATATCCTTGGGATCAGTATATTTAATGCCATTCTGTTGTAACTCAGAGCAGATATGAGCATTGCCATTTAGATTCTTGACATAACTATAGAATGCCTTGTGGTTGTCTTTGGAATATTTGGCAATTTTATTTTCGTAACTAGCTTTTGAGGATTTTATGAGGGATCTCAGCTTCTTACTGAGGCTGGCGAGGGAGTTTTTTGCATCCTGGGATTTTCCTCCTTTTTGCAACAGTTTCTTTCTTCTGTTGCATAGTTTGTTTATAGCAGGGGACCACCAGATTGGCTTCCTTTTTTTGGAGAAGAGCATCTTGGTTCTATTTGGGATGGCATGATTCATGCACGAATGGATGTGCTCGTACAGTGCCTTAGTGTAGGATTCTGCAGTCAAACTTCCAGATCCCGTCTGCGTGGGTGTTGTGAAGTTTGTCACTTCTGACTTCAGTAGCTTGAAGTTGGCTTTGGAGAAGTTTTTAAAGAGATTTCCTTACTGGGGGGTGGGGGTGGAATGTGGATGTCAAGGGTGATTTGCTTATGGTCAGAACTGACCAATGAGGGGGTGACCACTGGTGTGGAGCATCTATCTCCCATGTTGGTAATGACCAGGTCTAGGATATTGGAGCCCCTGGTGGGACAGTGGATTAGTTGATCCAGGGCATTGGAATTTATGAATTCCAAGAACCGTTGGGAAAATGAGTTGGTACCTGAGTAGTTTTCCCAATTAATGGCAGGGTAGTTGAAATCACCCAGTGTTAGGGTGTTTGGTTGTATCTTAATATTTTCCAGTATGTTTAGAAAAGTGTAGTGAGAACCTTGGGGCATGGATGGGGATCTGTATCAAGCTACAATTTGGATTGCAGTCTTACCTAGTGTTAGTTGCACCTGGAGAATTTCAGATGCATTGTGTTGGGCAACTAGCCTGGAGGTGTGAATATCCTTGGTGAAAATGGACACTCCTCCACCTTTAGTGTTTTGGTCAAGACAGAATTATCTACAAAATTCTATCTGGCTGGGCTGGCAGCCTTCACCTATCTTCACACATCTCCCCTAGTTTTTCAAATGACACTTGAGAAACGTTTTTTGAGAGGGTTAGGTCTATCTTGAGTATACCTTACCCCAGTCACTGTTTTGAGAGCCCATCTGCATTGGCATTGCCAAGTCCCACTGTGGTGCTGCATTGATATATATGCTTGCAACCCTAGGCTCCATCTTAGCAACTTGGCATTTTGCTGGCTGGTTCAGTTTAACCATGTTAGGGGATTGTGATCTGTCACTACAGTGAATTTTCTTCCATACAGATAAGGCTGAAGTTTCTGCAGTGCCCACACTATGGCTAGACATTTATTTTCTACAGCTGCATAGCATTCATCCATGGGTTGTAGCCTATGACTGAGATACACCACTGGGTGCTCTTCTCCCTCTGAAACAAATCTGGCTAAGTGTAGCCCCCACCCCATGGTTCTAAGTATCCACCTGCACAACAAATTCTGTGCTGTAATCTGGACTGGCTAACACAGGGGGTCTCAAAAGCTTCCTGGAATGCCTGCTCACATGCTGTGGTACACACTCCCTTATCTGGCCTGTTTTTCCTTGTCAGGTCTGTGAGGGGAGCAGCTATGGTACTACAACCGGGGACGAACCTTCTGTAGTACCCTGCTGTCCCCAAGAATGCCCTCACCCACTTTTTGGTCACAGGTACAGGCCATGCCTGAATGGCTTCTACTTTGGCAAGTTCTGACCTGATCTTACCACTCCCCACTCTATGTCCCAGATAGGAGACCTCTGCCATACCCACTTGACATTTGCTGGGCTTAATGGTCTAGTCTGCCCAGCACCTCCCTGACATGTTGAAGGTGCTCTTGCCAGGAATGGCTGTAGATGGCCATATCATCTAGGTAAGCAAGGGCAAATCCTTATGCTCCTGCTAGGATATGATCTGCCAGCCTCTAGAAAGTTCCTGGGGCATTTTTCATCCCAAGTGGCATCCTTGTGAATTCATACAAGCCGAAAGGAGGCACAAAGGCTGACCGCTCTCTTAGCACTGGGAGTCAAGGGCACCTGCCAGTAACCCTTGGTAAGATCAATGGCTGTAAGATACTTAGCCCCACCCAGCTGGTCTAGGGGCTCATCTGTGTTAGGCATGGGGTAAGCATCTGACTCTGTATAACTACTTAATTTCCTGTAGTCCACACACAACCTGGTGCTGACATCCTTCTTTGGCACCAGCACCACTGGGGAGGCCCAGGGACTGTTGGACTCTTGAATTACCCCTAGTTCCAACATCTCCTGCACCTCCTCCTTCAGAGTCTGTTTGACTCTCTCAGGCACCCTATAAGTGGCCTGCCTAATAGGCCTTTGGGGTCCTGTATCCACCTGGTGCTGCACCAAGTGGGTGCACCCTGGTTTCCCAGTGAACATGTCCCCAAACTCCTGTAACACTGCTCGGATTTTTCGAACAGGAGCAGGAGATAGCTGCTGGGACGTTGCTACCCCTTCCACTGAGGTGTCAGTCTGAGCCTCACTGAGGAGATTAGTCACCAGATCTCTCTCGGACTCCTCCTGCAACCCACTGCAAATGCTCAGCACAAGGCTCCCCTATCATGGTAAGGTGTCATCATGTTAACATGGTACAATTTGTGCTCCTGCCTCTTGCCTAGCAGTTCCACCATGTAGCTAACATCAATTACATTTCTTACCACCTTGTAGGGTCCCTTCCAGGCTGCTTGCAGCTTGTTGTCTGACAGGAATGAGAACCATTACCTGATGCCTTACAGCATACTGTCAAGCTTGAGCTTTCCTGTCATACAAGACCTTTTTCTGCTGCTGGACTTCTGCCAGGTTTTCCTGGGCCAAGCCCATTAGTTCCCTGAGCCTTGTCCTGAGGAACCTCTCTGTAAGCAAACAACAGATGGCGCAAATATTTGTCCCACTCTCTCTTAAACTGGTCTGCAAATGCCCGTAGCATGGACTTGATTTTAGAGTTTAACCTCTCAACAAGACCATTAGTCTGGGGATGGTAAGGGGTGGTCTTCAGGTGCTTCACCCCACAGGACATCCACAGACAAGCCTGCAGGGCTGACATGAAATTGGCACCTCTGTCAGTGAGTATTTCTTTTGGGAAACCTACCCTGCTGAAAATCTCTAACAAAGCATTTGCTACCTTTTCTGCCTTAATGGAGGACAAAGCCACTGCCTCAGGCTATCTTGTAGCATAATCCACTACCACTAGGATATACTTTTTCCCTGTGGAACTTGAGGAACTCAGAGGCCCCACAATATCCATAGCTACCCTCTGAAATGGCTCCTCAATCACAGGCAAAGGCATCAAAGGAGCTCTCACCTTGTGTCCTGCCTTGCCTACCTTTTGGCACTGCTCACAGGTCCTGGAGTACACTGTTACATCTTTAGAAATTGTAGGCCAATAGAAGTTCTGCATAATACATCTCTTTGTACGTTTTATGCCCGTATGACCTGCAAAGAGAATGTCATGGGCTATGGCTAGAAGCATCAGATGTTAGGCTCTAGGCACTACCAACTGCTGTACCCTCTCACCTTCTAGCCCTCCTTCAGGGGTCCACTCTCTGTATAGTAACTCTTTGTCCCAGTATACAAATTCCCCCTTCCTTTGAGAATCAGGTGCCTCACTAGCTATGCCTGCCTCAGGCCTTGCAGTGTAGGGTCTGAGAGCTGAGCCTGTCTCAACTCTCTCTTTGTAACCCCAGCTCTCCTTCCACAGGAAGTCTGGCATCCTCTGACAGTGGTGCCTCACTAGCAGCCTGGGTACTACTACTCACCACTACCTTTGCAGTCACTCTGTCCAAGGGAACATCAGTACCCACAAGCAGCTGCGGCTCACCTTTAGTCTCACTGCTACAGTGTAGCTTCCTCCCTGAAGTAACCACCTTACCAGTCCTGGCTGCAAGTATGTGGTCTCTCTGCGTCTCCCCCAGGCTACCAGACTCACATGCTTGTCTCGAAGCCTGACTGAGTGTAATTGCATTAACACATAGTACTGCTTCATCAAAATCCTTCCCTATCAGGACATCTGTGGGATGGTAGTTTGGTACCCCTGTTGTCTCAAGGCAACCTACTATTGGCATTTTGTCTTTCCCACTTAATGGCTCCCTCACCGTTTGTTCCTCACCTTGCCTCCGTGGACGTCTGTATGCCACATGGCCCACTGGTTGCATTCAAAACATTTAACCCTAGGTCCTAGACGTGTACCTGGACTAGTGGCTTCCCCTGCTACTGGCAGATTCTGTTGGGGCAATCTGTGCTGCCCACCATGGGTTCCTTTAGACCCGTGAGCAGTACTGGGGGTCCCTTTCCTGTGCAGGGATGCCCTGCTTGCTATGTATAGGTCTCCCTTCTTCCCCAACTCATCTGAAGTAGCACATTGTCTATCAGCTAACCAGATCCTCACGTCCTCAGGAAAAATGTTAGGGGCTTGTTCCCTCACCAAAAGGTCTGCCAGCCATTCAAAAGTGGTGACCTGACATCCACTCACCCATCTATGAAGATAACTGCTCAGTTCAGCAACATATTCACACACACTTTCATCTGCCTTGCATCTATGCTCACGAAACATTTTCCTACACGTTTCAGGTCTTAGCTTAAAAAATTCTAACGAACAGTTCTTAACAGTAGTGTAATATTTAAGTACCTTTATCTGCACTTTTTTTTTTCAAAAAAATACAGTATTTAAATTGATTTTAACTGTGTGAAAGGAATATTAACTGAACTGGAAGTTTTGACTCTGCTCTTCAGTTAGTCCCACCCACCCTACCTGTTTTTGTTTTGGTTTTGGTGTTAATCTTAGTGGCCTTGCAACTGCCCGCCCCTCTTGTAAATTTGTGTTTGGATACTCCTTCTGGGCCCATCTCATTTGCTCACTCAACTGAGTGCAGTGAGATCATATTCTGATTTCAGGCACTCCTACTGTGTACAAAGAGAGCATCTGGGAAACAGAAAAAAAATTAAGCTTGTTTCCTGCCTTTCCTGTTAAGTGGTATAGACTATTTGTAGGCTTCTGAGCCCCCAAGCCCTTCTGTGTTGGAGGGAAGCCTTCTAGCTTAGTTTTTTTTTCTTATAACTAGCCAGTTTTCTAGTTTCAGTACTCAAATCTGTTTCTTTGATCTCAGCACTTGTTCAGAAAAAAAAATTCATCTGCTTTTACTGTACTTGTGTTTCTACCTACTTTTTTACTTTTGCATCATCTTAAAAGTACTCAATTGTATTTATTACTGCTTGGTGTAACTCATTCTAAGCCTTTTGGTTTAAACACTTGGGCTTCGGACCAGTTGTTTTGCACTGAGAGGGTTTGTGGTCTGCACTGTAGTGGCAGAACAGGTAGCTTACATCCTTCTAGGTTGGGAACTGCTGATTGAGGGCGCAGTGTCTGTTATTCTATAAGTGTATTAATTCTGGTTTAAGCACTTGGGCTTTCAGGCCATTTATTTTACATTAAGAGGGTTCGTGGTCTGCACTCTTGTGGGAGGAGAGGCTGGACTCTGCCCTTCTGAGCTGGGAATTTCTGGTTAAAGGCTTATAGTGCATGCATATCTGAACTGCTTCTTACTGAAGTTGGTGCGCCTTGTTTGCTGTGGCATAGACTGGATTCGGGCCTGCTGGATCTAGCTTTGTTTGTGTAACTTGTGCACTAATCCAGGCATTCTCTAAAGTATTCAATTGTATTTATTACTGCTTGGTAGTAACTTGATTAAAGTGTAGCTATCATTCTAAGTCTTTTGGATTAAGCACTTGGGCTTCAGACCAGTTGTTTTACATTAGGAAGGTTTGTGGCATGCACTGTGGTGGCAGGACAGGTAGCTTTCATCCTTCTAAGTTGAGAACTGCTGATTGAGAGCCCAGTGTTTGTTATTCTTAAAGTGTATTAGTTCTGGTTTAAGCACTTGGGCTTCAGGCCAGTTATTTTACATTAAGAAGGTTTGTGGTCTGCACTCTTGTGGGAGAAGAGGCTGGATTCTGCCTTCTGAGCTGGGAATTTCTGGTTAAAGGTTTATAGTGCCTGAATATTTGAACTGTATCTTACTGAAATTGGTACACCTTGTTTGCTGTAGCATAGACTAGATCCAGGCCTGCTGAATCTAGCTTTGTTTATATGCTTGTTGTTTGTTTGCTTGTTATTTCCCTGGAACTCTAATTCCACCTAATACGCGGCTTCTCAGCACTTCTGTGGATCACTAGTGATATCTGCATTGCTTACTGTACTTATTTCCTTGTTTCACTTGAAAGAAAGTTACTGTTTGTCGTTTTTGCATTTAAGTTACCTGGCACTTGCTCACTAAAGCAATTATATAAGTCAGCACTAAAAATTAAAAGCACTACACCCTCACTCCCCACTGGCCCTTGTTTTCAGTTATTAAGGAATTCCCAATATTATTCTAGCATGTCCAAAGGTCAGTTGTCAATCTCCTCTCTGGTCCAGCTGGTGAATCTGGGAATCTTGAGGCAATGTTACAACTGCCTCATGTACACAGACAACCCTCTCCTCCTCCCAACAAATTCCAACACATTTGAGAGATGCAACCATATAGCCAAACTTGAGGCTAAGCTCTCTCAACTCAGTACTGGCATAACCAGTCAGGAGGAGAAGGAAACCACACTCACTACAATTCCAGTCTCACATAGACCTACCACGACAGCAAACCAAACACATAATCACACAAAAACATACTCTGAGGCTCTAAATAAAGATCTGCCGAAGCAGCAGAGACCTCCAAAGCAGACACCCAAGCAGCCGCTACCCCAAAACAAAACACATGCAACACATATCTCACAAAGCCAGTGTGCCGAACAGTCACAGCCCTTAAGACTAAACAACACACCTGATACACTTGTAATAGGTAACTCTATCGTCAGGCACACTGACATCCCACTCACCAGGCTGAACAAGGAGATGGTCACGGTGAGCAGCCTGTCGGGTGCTAGGATCCGCCACATAACACAAGCACTCAGGTCACTCCAAGGCAAGTACAAATATGACTCCGTCATTGTCCATGCTGGTGTGAATGACCTGAGACGTACCTCCCTGGACTACATGAAAAGAGACATAAAGGAGCTCTCTGAGCATGTAGCCCAGGCCGGTATGACCCTGACCTTGAGTAGCATCTTACCCTCACCAAGAATGATGCCACAATATGAAGACAAGATGATCAATTTCAACAATTGGCTTAAGTACTGGTGTCATTCAAAGGGGATCCAATGTCTGTCGGCTTGGGATGATATGCTCGACAAGCCACGATGCTTCGCTAGGGATGGCTTGCACCTGTCACCCCTGGGCTTTTGGATATTGGCAAAGGCTCTTGCTACCCCCCATAGGGCCTTTTTAGGCAAGGCTCAAAAGACAAACCCACTTCCATAGGTATCACAAGGTATAAGAAACTAAGAGTAATGCTACTCAAAGCCAGAAGTCTAAACCTCAAGATGCACGCACTCGAAACTCTCCTTAGCATGGAGAACATCGATATCTGTGCAGTAACAGAAACCTGGTTCAGGGCTCCCGAGAGCACCCCAGCACTACCAGGTTATACCTCATACCATGCTTTTCGGCCCCAAAACTTGGACCGAACCACAAAAGGAGGGGAGTATCGATATTCATCAAAGATACCCACACCTCCAGGTTGGTGGCAAAGCACGAAGCATCAGAGACTATCCATGTGCAACTAACACTGGGTAAAACTGCCTTCCAGTTTATAGCCTGCTAAAGACCACCCTCCCAAACCCAGGAACCCCACTTGGCCTTCCTGAGAACACTGGAAAATATGAAGGTCTCTCCAAACACCATTATATTGGGCAACTTCAACTACCCAAACATAGACTGGGAGCATTACTCTAGCTCCAACATCCTAGCCCAAAGGTTTCTAGAATTTATAAACTCAAATGCTATGGAACAACATGTTACCACTCCCACAAGAGGGGAAAACATACCGGACCTGATCATCACCAACATGGGGACTCTATGCTCCAGACCAGAAGTGTATCCCTCACTGGTAAGATCAGACCATAAACTAATCTCACTGGATATTCACATGCCGACACTACCCCCTGCCCAGAAAACCACAGTGGAAAATTTCTCTAAAGCAAATTTCACACTCCTCAAAACTGAGGTGGAATCCTTCAAAGCCCCCGGGCCTGTGGAAAATACGGCCCAGACTTCAGAATCCTTTATAAACGCATTCTATGAACACCTTCAGGAATGCATGGATCATGCGATCCCAAATAAAACCAAGACCCAATCCTCCAAAGGCAGACGTCCTGTCTGGTGGACCCCAGCCATAAACAAACTATACAATAGAAGGAGGAAGCTACTAAATGATAGAGCAAAATCCCAAAAAGCGAAAGCATCACTGATCAGTATTTGCAAAAAACTACGGGCACACATAAAATTGTCTAAGGCCAGCTTCGAGAGAAAAATTGCACAGGACACTAAGGATAATCACAAGGCTTTCTTTAGTTATGTTAGGAACCTGGCTGGTAATTCCCAGATATGCTCAGAATTAGTCCAAAATGACAAAAAAAATACACCGAACCCACAGACATTGCCAACATCCTAGCTGACAGGTTCAGCGCAAATTTCTCCTCCCTTCCCACCAAAAGGGCAAATATCTATCCCAGCAGATTGCTGCCCCCTTGACATCTCAGATGCTCAGGTAAGAGCCGCCCTCTCCAAAGCAAAAGCACAGCATCAATGGGACCAGATGATGTCCCGGCTGTGTCCTACATGAACTCCAAGAAGAGCTAAACCCAAACATAAAACTACTGTTCAATCTCAGCCTTACTACAGGATATGTGCCCAAAGAGTGGCGTGACAGCAACAGTGGTCCCTCTCCATAAAGGTGGTGCCTCAACGGATCCTGGAAACTATCGCCCCATAAGCCTGACTAGCTTGGTCTGCAAAGCTATGGAAAGGATCATCATGGACCTCATAAATAAAGATATTGGGGACCTACAAACACTGGATCCTACCCAGTTTGGCTTTGTTAAGGGCAGATCCTGCCTCTTAAACCTGGTTGATTTCTTTGAAACAGTCACCAAGGCCATTGACGAGGGAAGGTGGGCCACACAGCCTACCTGGACCTCGCAAAAGCCTTCGATACAATACCCCACTGGCATTATAGATAAGCTCACCAGCTTAAATATAAACCCATATGTCAGTAGATGGATTGCAAACTGACTCAAGGACAGAACCCACATGGTTAGAATTGCTGGAGCCATGTCAGACTCCAAACCAGTTACAAGTGGTGTCCCACAAGGCTCAGTCCTGGGACCTCTCTTGTTCGGTATATATTTCTCGGAGGTACAGGCCAACACGGAAGGACTGTGGCTGACCAACTTCATAGATGACTGCAAACTGCCTAATCGACTCTCCAGCCGACACAAGCATCCTCCAAAAGGGCCTCATAGAAACAGACAACTGGTGCCAGAGCCATGGCCTCAAGCTAAATGCCAAAAAGTGTATAGTCATCCCTTTGGCAAAAACAAAGTGCCCACAAATTACCACATAGGTGGTAATCCATTATGTACAGAAGAAGTAATTAGGGACCCGGGGACCCAAGTTGATAGCAATCTCTCATTTGACAACCACATGGCCAAAGTGGTTAGAAAAACATTTTATATAGCCCACCTACTCATGAAGGGATTCACATCTAGATCAGGGGAGGTCATCATGCCTCTTTACTCATCCCTCATCAGGCCCATAATTGAGTACAATGCCCCTTTTGGGATGTACCTTACCAGACACCTGCAGCAACTGGAAAGACCCCAAAGGTACCTCACCAAGAAGATCAAAGGGCTCAAACAGATGCCATATGCTGCCCAGTTAAAGAAACTCCAGCTCTACTCAGTGGCATACCACCTGTTCAGAGGCGATCTGTGCCTGACGTATAAAGCCATGTCGAACCCGGAATTAATGGACATGCTGCACCTCAGAAAATCCAAATCCCATCGAGCTACGCGCTCGAGAGACTTGAACCTCAGCACTGAAATAAATAGGACATGCTGGAGGGACAGATTCATAACCCAGAGGCTCCCTTCACTCTGGAATAAAATCCCAGTCCAGGTTAGGCAGAGTCCCTCATTGACTCTCTTCAAGAGGAATCTTGATGAGTGGATGGGAGATTGTAGGTTTACCTCGGGTATCACTTCTGTGTCACTGTTAGACAGAGGCACAGTATACTAACCTCGAAAAAGGGCATAGCAAAATAAATTTAAAATGGGTGGTGAAAGCCAAACACATTCTGGCTAGGCTTATAAATGCCCTAGGGCAGGTAGCCTAGTATGAACCTATGAACCTATAATTAAAACAGTCAATGTTAGACATTTTAGACAAGACAGTTACAGCTTTACCATGGAGTAAGGGGTCAAGAACTGTACCCAGAGCCTTTGGTCAACATCATACTGTTTTTATACCCTCTCAAGCATATGAATGAAACTATCAAAATTATCCCCCTCTGTAAATTGCAGAAGACATTTACTGACCTTTTGTGCTTCTGGGGTCCGGTTGCTCCCTTCCCCATTACCTCCATGACTCTGGTGAAGAGTCAGCATCTCCTTTTCATGCTGCCTCTGCCTTTCCTTTTCCTCAGCTTCCAGGTATAGCATTTTCTCATTCTCCTCCGCCTGCAAATGTCACCGTTTCTCCTTGTCCTCACTCTCTAGACACCTCAGTCTCTCAGCTGCTTCTGTTTCCAAATGCCTGGTCTCCAGCTCACGTCTCTTTAGCTCCAGATGGATTTTTAAGTCCTTTGCAGAAAGGTTGAGCTGTCCATTCTCTGAGTGTGGTACATCTCCACTGCCAGTCTGATCGTCCTCCTGGTTGCTGTTTTCTGATGCAGCTGTGACCAAAGCTGGTATCATGTCTGCCTTAGTCTTCCATGCATTAGTCCCCTAGCCTGGCACATCTCACCCAACTGGCTCCTTGTCAGTTTTCCATACTCCTCTGCTGACATGCTGCCTGCTCTCCCTGACTAACTAAGCTAACAAAAGAAATAAAACAATTGTAATCTGAACTCTGAGTATTCACTGTGTGGATGATTTAGAGTACAAAACACCTTCAGTGATCACTGTACACAAGCTACAGGAATTCACACTAGACACATCACTACAAGCCAGTTAGTGTTTGCCAACCAATTAATATGTGGTGTGGATATACCAACACTGCCAAACAATTAATACGCGATGCCCATGCGCTGCCTCAGCAATCAAGGAGCTTCAATCCTCACCACTAAAACCAGTGGGGGGGGGGCATCCATATAGGGAAAGGATATCAAATAAACATACAGTAAAGTACAATTTCCCTTAAGTGCACACTGAGGTCACAGTCAGCCTGGGGCTGGTTTCTCCCTTTCTCTCCAGGTCCCAAATAAGACCCCCCACTGGCACAGTTATAGGGTCCAGATCTCAGCCTACTAAGCAAGCTAAAACCTCCAGCACCCTCTCTGTCCAACCAGTGCTTCATGTCCCTGCCCAAGTAGCTGACACACACACACACACACACACACACACACACACACACACACACACACACACACACACACACTTTGAGATAAGAGTTATATACAACCCCACAGACACTCCTGGGGAAAGCTGGCACAGGTTCTCCAGCTGTGCCCATTTTACCCAGACTATACGGTAGAAATCACTGCCACAACCCACTAATATTTATCAGCTACCAACAGGCCTTTATGAAAGGGTGCCCAAATATACTGTGCAATAGTATTATCCAAATTGTAAGTACAACTAAATAGTCAAGGCTTATTTGAGTGGCTTGGCCAGTATCACTATATAAATACAATGTACCCTTAAAGCTTAAATTCTCTCTACACAAAACAGCCACAGTTGAAAGGTTTAAAACATTTAGTAATAAATAATAAAAACACAAGACAATACTTCTTACTACACAGTGCTAATCGAGAGTTCAGAGATCACAGAGAAATACTTAAAGTAATACAGTAGAAAAGTTCTGACATTGATACAGAAAAAAAACCTAATATTCCTAGTTCCTAGCTGCATCTAAGAGAAAACACAGTTCTAAAATAAACTTACATATAGAGCAAGACAGTGCTGGTGGTGATGGATGTTCTCAAGACAAATGCTCCTTGCCCTCATTCTTTCTGTCCCTAAATTGATAACACAGTACCACTGATTAATTTCAGATTACATAATTTCTTTCTGGTTCCCAGGCTAACAGAAACTCAGAGGTTAGTAGCTCTTTTGATCTTGCCGCTGTTCAGGAAGCCAGAGCAATAAAAGAAATTACATATGTAAATTCTAGCCATTAACTCTAGGCTCAAAACAATAGGCAGAATGCCTCCCTCTAGACAGCTTGGCTCTGAGTTTTAGATCAAAGAATTTCACAATGCATCAGCTTTGTTACAACAGAGTGCACTGTTGTTACATTTTTGCAGTTCCACATCTAACAGCATTTTCTTCCATTTAAGAGAACAAGCCTGTGGCTTATATTAATATTTACAAATGACAGAATTATCTGCAAAATTCTATCTGCCGGGGCTGGCAGCCTTCACCTATCTTCACAATGTCCACCAGCAGGTTTTAACTAAGCCAGGGGCTCTGTCAGTGGTAAAAAATTATTGGAATTGTGAAGCCTTTTACTTGATAAAACACTCTTATCATAACAAGAAATATCTTGGAATTTTAAAAGGGATACAAATCACCCAATAGGTTTATTAAGTATACAAGACTACTGTACTAGCTTTTGTTGGTTTGACAGACATGTTAAAAAATATCAAGATAAGACAATTTGCTGTGGCTGAGGGCCCCCCATGAACAAGGGGGTCTGTAGTGACCACAGGTTTTGCTGGTGCCTAAAGCCAGCTATTTCTGTCTGTATGGTGGTGTGTATGTGTTGTGTGATTGTAGCTTCATTTGCTTTTTCAGTGGTACACTTAGAGAAAGGGTTTTCAGTAAGGTAATTTGTTAGATTGGGGTTAGCATACAAATGAGGTTGACAGGAGTGCTTTATATGTGCATGCGTGGGCACACACACACACACACACACACACACACACACACACACACACATATATGGTGCAGCAGATAGTGTTGTTACATCACAGAAAGAGTTCCCTGGTTTGATTCTTGGCTGGGTTGTCTTTTGTGTGGAGTCTGCATGTCCTCCCTTTGTTTGCATGAGTTTCCTGAAGGTGCTCCTGTTTCCTCCCACGTTCCAGAGACATACAGTAGGTGTATTTGGACACTCTAATTTGGCCATAAGTGTGTGTGTGCATGCAACTGTGTGATGTGAAAGAACTGCCATGGCAGGGTTAGCCACTCGGCAGTGTAAACCTTGGCTCTAGATCAGTGATGGTGAACCTGTGACACACGTGTCAAAGGTGACATATACCACGACGTTTTGGATGACATGTCAATGATCACTAACACACCAGTTACCGAAGACACTGCTTTTTCATTCATTGCTCATGTGAAGTGCACTGAATTATTTTGTGCCAGGAGCTATTGACACACCAAACCTAAAAGGTTTGCCATCACTGCTCTAGATGATTGTCACTGTTGAAATGACATCCTTACCCCATGTGCAAAAATGCAAAAAATGGGATACAGATGGCTGCATTTTTTATAGATATATATATATATATATATATATATATATATATATATATATATATATACACACACACACACACATATGTATGCATAGGAATGTGTCATGTAGTCAAATGTCAAGTTTGTCAAATGTGTTTTTGGTGGTTTGAAGCTATCAAATGTACTACAAGTCGAATGTTGTAATTCAGATGCAAGATATGGAGTTTGGCACACGTTTAGGCATTATGGGGAAGAAGTGTATGTAAGAAAGTTTGCAGATTATTGTTAAGAGTAATGACTAGGTAAGGGGATAGATGGTGTAAGGGTTTGCTGGTTAGTGTTAGCGTAAGGGCTGAATTGTGGGATAGCTGGTAGGAGTGTGTATGTATGTATGCATGCATGTAATTTTGTGTGTTGTTTCTTCCCTATTTGTATTGTGTAGTGGTAGTGGTTTCATCTACCTGTACCACCTTAATAATGCATGCATGCTTACTCTAACCACCATACGAATGCATGCTAACTCTAACCACCTTATTAATGCATGCTAACACTACCACTGCCCCAAACCTAACCCAACACCTTATATAAGAAAAAAACTTTCTGTAACATTATCTCTTTTCAGACAGATTTGTTCTGAATATGGCAGTAGGGATTTGTTGCATGATCAGAGAGGAAATTGTTTTCCTTTTTTTGATCATTTTTGTTTTCAGTGTTATTATTTTTTAAAATTCTGGCCTCAGCCTTTTTTGATTCGATGCTTGTGCATTCTGATTTATGCTTAATCTAAATATATGTTATACGCACACACGCATACACACACACACACACACACACACACACACACACACCTGCGTATCTACAGATGTGTGTGTGTGTGTGTGTATGTGTATATATATATATATATATATATATATATATATATATATATATATATACACACACACACACACACATATATATATATATATATATATATATATATATATATATATATATATATATATATATACACATACATACAGTGGGTATAAAAAGTGTACACACCCCTGTAAAAATGCCAGATTTTTGTGATATAAAAAAATGAGACCACAATAAATAATTTCAAAACTTTCCCCACCTTTAATGTGACCTATAACCTGTACAATTCAATTGAAAAACAAACAAATCTGTCAGGGGAAAAATATAAAAAATAAAAAACGTACACTAAGCTGGTTGCATAAGTGTGGAGGCCCTTAAACTAATACTTTGCTGAAGCACCTTTTGCTTTAATTGCAGCATTCAGTCTTCTTGGGTACACACCTGCCATCAATTAAAGAGACTCTGATTAACCCCAAATAAAGTTCAGTTGTCCTAGTAGGATTTTCCTGACATTTACTCAGTTGCCTGCTACAACAAAGTCCATGATTCACAGAGAGCTTACAAAGCATCAAAGGGCTCTCATTGTTGAAAGATATCAGTCAGGAGAAGGGTACAAAAAATATCCAGAGCATTGGATATACCATGGAACACAGTGAAGACAGTCTTCAGAAAGTGGAGAAAATATGGGACAACAATGACATTGCAAAGAACTGGACGTCCCTCCAAAATTGATGAAAAGACAAGATGAAAACTGGTCAGGGAGGCTGCCAAGAGATCTATAGCAACACCGAAGGAGTTGCAGGAATTTCTGGCAAGTACTGGTTGTGTACTACATGTGACAACAATCTCCTGTATTGTCCATATGCCTGGCGTATGTGGTAGGGTTGCAAGATGCCTTTTCTTACACAGTAAAACAACCAGGCTTGGCTAAAATTTGCAAAATAATACATTGTCTCCCCAACGCATAAATGAAAATGTGTTATGGTCTGATGAGACCAAGGTCGAACTTTTTGGCCACAATTCCAAAAGGTACGTTTGGCGCAAAAACAACACTTTGCATCAACAAAAGAACACCATCCACACAGTAAAACATGGTGGTGGCAGTATCATGCTTTGAGGTTGCTTTCTTCAGCTAGAACTGGGGCTTTAGTCAAGGTGGAGGACATTATGAACAGTTCTAAATACCAATCACTTTTGGCCCAAAACCTTTAGGCATGTGATGGAAAGCTGAAGATGAAGAGGAGTTTCATCTTTCAACACAAAATTACCCCAAGCATACATCCAAATCAACAAAATAATGGCTTCACCAAAAGAAAATTTAAGTTTTGGAATGGCCCAGCCAGACCTCAGACCTTAATCCAATAGAAAATCTGTGGGGTGACCTGAAGAAGGCTGTGCACAAGAGATGCCCTCTCAGTCGGACAGATGTGGAGTGATTTTGCAAGGAAGAGTGGGCAAATATTGCCAAGTCAAGATGTGCCATGCTGATAGACACCTACCCAAGAAGACTGAATGCTGTAATTAAATCCAAAGGTGCTTCAACAAAGTATTAGTTTAAGGGTGTGCACAGTTATGCAACCAGCTTATTGTAGTACGTTTTTTTTTAATTTTTTTAATATCCCCCCCGACAGATTTGTTTTTCAATTGAAGTGTACAGGTTATTGGTCATATTAAAGATGGGAAAAGTTTTGAAATAATTTACTGTGGTCTCATTTTTTTATATCACAAAAACCTGGCATTTTAACATAGGTCTGTACAGTTTTTATATTTACTGTATGTATAGGTGTGTGTGTGTGTGTGTGTGTGTGTGTATGTATGTGCACACACAGACACACACACACACACACACACACACACCAAAGAACACTTCTGCTCATCTTTCTAGGACTCCAGTTCACTTTCAATAAAATATATAAGTACGTTGTGTCTTATAAATAAAGAATGGCTGTAGGAGATAGTAAAGTATGAATTATCTTTGTAATCTATATTGTTCAGTGATTCTGTGTTCATATTTAACTTTTTCTTAACTAATTTTCATTGCCTAACAAAAAAAAAAAACATGAAAGCAAAGATAACATAGGAAGACAAGTACAGCCTTTGAACTGAGCTTTATTTAAGCCTAATGTATCTTGTATGTTATTTTTTATCTGTTTATGCTGCTGGACAGTAAACTACTTTTATTTGTTAAGTTAAATTAACACTGTGTTCTTGCTATTAACTGAAACATTTTCCCTTAGGACATCTTACAGAAGAAGCTGGTCTTACTGCTATTGCCAAAGGTTAGTTTATTTTGATTTTGGCTGTAGATTTTTGATAATGTATAGTAATTATTGATGCTGTAAGAGAGTTGTTATACATGTACTAGACCCCCCCATAACCTCCTGATGTCTATCCATCCATTTTCCCAGTTAACTATTTCGATTCCATAGGTTCATAGGTAGGTAGGTACTAGGCTATTGGCCCAAAGGCCTAAGTAAGCCTAGCCAACAAAGTTCCGTGGCTTATGCCACCCAAGAAAGTTAATTTCTTGTGCCCCTGTCGAGCAGAGCCACAGAAGTGATCCCCAGGGTATATTTCCTATTTCCCATCCACTCATCAAGATTTTTCTTGAAGAGTGCTAATGAGGAACTTTGCTTGACATAGATGGGTAGCTTGTTCCAGAGTATAGGAAGTCTCTGGGACAGGAATCTATCCCTCCAGCATGTCCTGTTTATTGTGGTGACAAGGTTTAGGTCCCTAGAGTGTGTAGCTCAGAGGGATTGGGATTTCTTAAGGTGTAGCATGTCCAACAGCTCTGGGTTTAACATAGCTGTATATGTTAGGTAGAGATCTCCTTGGAGTAGGTGATATGCTACAGAGTAAAGCTGGAGTTTTTTGAGACAGTCATTGTAGGGCATCTGTTTGAGGCCAGTAATTCTCTTTGTGAAGTACTTCTGTGGCCTTTCCAGCTGCTGCAGATGTCTTGTGAGGTACATTCCAAAAGGGGCATTGTACTCTATAATGGGTCTAATGAGTGCAGAATAGTGGGGAACAATGATCTCTTTTTTCCTGGATGAGAACCCTTTTGTGTTGAGGTGTGCCACATAGAAGGATTTTCTCTGACTACTGTGGTGCTGTGATTATCAAAGGAGAGACTACTGTCCACTTGGGTCCCAAAGTCTCTTATCACACATGCGGCATTATGTAGACTGCAGTTTATGTGGTAGTTCATGAGTACAGAGTTTTTAACAAGTGGGATGACAATGCACTTTTTGGCATTGAGCTTGAGGCCATGCCTCTGACACCAGGCATCTGTCTCAGTAAGGCCCTTCTGATGTCCACATCATTTGGGGACTCGACTATGGGTCCTAATTTGCAGTCATCTGCGAACTTCATTATTCAGAGGCCTTCTGTGTTAGCCTGTACTTCAGAGAAGTAGATGACAAACAGGAGAGGTCCCAGGACTGAAGCCTGTGGTACTCCACTTGTCACTGGTTTGAAGTCAGATTTGGAGTCTGCAACTTTTACAGTGTGGGTTCTGTCAGTGAGCCAGTTGGCAACCTATTTTGTGATGTAGGGATTTATACCTAGTTTAGTGAGTTTAGCTGTAATTCCAGAATGGGGGATGGTGTCAAAAGCCTTGGCGAGGTTAAGATAGGCTGTGTGAACCACCTTACCCTTGTCTACGGCTTTGGTGACTGCCTCAAAGAAGTCTATCAGGTTCAGAATGCATGATCTGCCTTTCACAAACCCGAACTGGGTGGGGTCCAGAGTTTGGAGGTTACCAGTGTCTTTGTTTATGAGTTCCATGATAATACATTCCATAGCCTTGCAGACCACGCTCGTCAGGCTAATAGGGCAATTGTTCCCAGGATCAGTGGTGGCTCCCCCTTTGTGCAGTGGGATAACTATTGCTGTGTGCCATTCAGTGGGCACAAAGCCTCATGTGAGACTATGATTGAACATGGTGCTTAGGTGGGGAGCCAGTTCATTCTGAAGTTCGTGTAAAATGAAGCCTGGGATGTTGTCCAGTCACATGGATGCTGTGTTTTTGGTTTTAGAGAGTGCAGCTTTTACCTGCATAGATGTGATTATGGGGACTCTGCATTCTAGCTGTGTAGATATGGGCCCTTTAGGGGGTGAGAGGGGGCTAAAGTTAGCACTGAACCTATCTGCCAGGATGTTGGAAATATCAATTGGTTCTGTAATTTTCATGCCATTGTGCTGCAACTCAGAGCAGATCTGGGTGTTGCCATTGAGATTCTTGACAAAGCTATAGAATGCTTTGTGGTTGCCCTTAGATTCAGTGGCAGTTTTGTTTTCGTAGCTAGCTTTGGAGGATCTTATAAGGGATCTCAACTTCTTACTGAGGCTGACCAGGAAGCTCCTCCACTCATGAGATTTTACTCTCTTTTGCAACAGTTTCTTCCTTCTGTTGTAGAGTTTGTTTATGGCAGGGGACCACCAGATTGACTTCCTTTTTTTGGAGGATATAGTCTTAGTTCTGTTTGGGATAGCATGATCCATGCACTCGTGTAAGTGCTTTTAGAGTGCATTTGTGTAGGATTCAGCAGTCATAACTGTATTGTCCATCTGCATGGGTGTCATGAAGTTCACCACTTCACTCTTAAGATGCATGAAGTTGGCTTTGGAGAAATTCTTTACTGTGGTTTCCTTAATGGTGGGTGGGGGTGAGATGCGGATATCTAGGGTGATTAACTTATGGTTGGATCTGACCAATGAGGAGTTGATTTCAGGTGTGGAGCACTGGTCACTCATGTTGGTAATGACTAGGTGTAGGATATTGTTGCCCCTGGTGGGGGTGTGGATAAGTTGATCCAGGGCATTGGAATTTATGAATTCCAGAAAGCTTTGAGCGAAGGAGTTGATACATGAGTAGTTTTTCCAGTTAATGGTGGGGTAGTTGAAATCGCCCATTATTAGGGTGATTGGTTGAACCCTAATATTTTCCAGTATATCAAGAAAAGAGGATTGGGAATCCTGGGGCATGGTGGGGGATCTGTAGCATGCTACAATTTGGATTGCAGTTTTGCCCAGAGTTAGTTGCACTTGGATAACCTCGGATGCATTATGCTGTGCATTTCTTGTATGGCAGGTGATCCCTTCCTTCTCATTGAAGGAGGGCTGTAATAGCACATACTAGTGAGGGTGCTGTTGGGAAAGGGCATCACATACACAACTATGGAGAGGATTTTTGCTGTGCCTGGGGAGTAGATCAGAAATTGGGCAGAGCATGTAATGACATCACAAAAATCACTGTACAAAGTATTAGCTCCACCTCCCCATGCCACTGTTTGGCAGTGTGTTCATAACACAGGATAAACCCACCCATCTCCATCGGATAGTGATTTATTTGATCATTAGCAGAAGCCCACTTTCACCCCCCCCAAAGAAAGGCGGACTGATGTTGATCACTTAGTCCACTCTGTCCCATCCAGCTCCTATAGTAGGTAGCCTACTGGAGGGCCAAGATTGAATGCTGAAGTTTAAACCCCATTGATGGTCTGAGTTCCTACACAGGAAATCATTGTCAATGAGTTGTGCCAGAAGTGATTCCCTTTTGGGGTGAATGTCCCCCTTTTTCAAGTTGGTACAGTTGTGAAGTTGGTAGATGTAAGTTCAGGGTGTGTGAAGCTTGCACCCCCATATCAGGGATTGCAAGGAGGTTTTACCCAGTCATAGTTGAAGCTGTATGTTGTCTGAGCTGCTAAATGATCTCAGATCATTCATTGGGGTCATAGTCAGGGCTCTATCCCTCTATGCCACTGAACAGGGCCATCTGCCAGATTTTTTTTTATTTTTGATACAGTCTTATACGGCTTTAGATGAGGTTTGAGGTATTAAGGAATTGTAACCTGGTGGGGTTATTCCATAGATTTTCTGTATTAAAAGTTTCTTAAAATTTCACTGTGATCATCAGGAAGTCACTGTGGCACTGCATAAGAATATTGTCACTGATCATGTGTGTCTAAACTAAGCTTTTGCTGCTCTGTTTAAAAGTGATAATGCAAACCACGCTCCACATAATTAACTCTTTCCATTGGGAGATCGAGTATGTCAATAACAAAGAGTTGCTCATGTTAACTACTTTTAGCATAAGTAAGCCTTTAGTATAAGGGCTTTCTGCTTTCTAGAAATAATATATAGACTACATTAAAATCCAGTGATTAATAGCAGAGCATCAAAAGACTGGTTTCAGATTACAAGACCTCATACAGTTCTGATGGATATTATGGCAAAATAAACTGCCTCGTTTATTTCTTTGTCTGGTGCTCTTTTAACAGAATTGTTTGTGTCTTCTTTCAGATGCAGTTAAAGATGAAACAGCTGACCTACTAATCAAAGACGGTAATTATATGTTTGCACTTGCAATGCTGTATAGTATGTAACTGATGCTTGGTTTGTGTCTTTCCGGTTTTAGAGGTAAATGATCTGACAGAGGTAAAAAGGTACAATGTGACTTCCTTGTGAATATGGACACAATCCTTTCTTTTATCTGCTAATCATTGTTTTTGATTTGCCGAAAAAATAAGTTTCTCTGCAAGTGACAAGTTAGTTACATTATTGTCATATAGGCTTGCCACCCCTCCGTTTTTTTTCTGGACTATCAGGAAATCAAGCAAAAGCGCGTATGGGAAAAAAGAAAAAGCGTTCCCATGAGAGTGATGCTCGACACACATCACAAAAGGTTTGTTGAGGAGAGGGGGGGGGGGGGGGTGGGGGGCGGGGTGACGCGAGGGGCGTGGCTTTGCTTCGGTTTTAGCCGTGAAGAAAGGTGGCAACCCTATTGTCATATCTGATTAATATAGCCGTGGTGGTGCAGTGGTAGCGTTGTTTCCTCACAGCAAGAGGTTCTCATGTTCGAATCTCGGCTGGAATGCCTTCTGTGTGGAGTCTGCATGTCCTCCCCGCAGTCGATTGGCGTTCGAAAGACATACGTGAATGGGCATGCCTTCGCTGAAGGTTGGGCATCGGGCTGGCAACTCGGCACCATAAAAAAAATCTACTGCCAATCAATAGCGGACCGGAGTTCCGCTGTGGCGACCCCTAACCGGGAAAAGCCGAAAAGACAAACAATTATCATATCTGTTGAAATGTTCTAGGTTTTCACTTGACCAAACTGTACAACTATTATGTTGACACTAAAGATTCACATTCCTGTAACAATGGAAGAGCTATTTGAACAATTAGTGCTGTGAGCTATAGTTGCAGAGTGACAGTTGTGAAGATTAGTTGGTCCACTGAATATGCGAAGGATCTGAGTAAGGAGAATGAGTGCCTGTTTTTGAACTGCCAGGTACTGCAGTACAGACTAGATGGTGATCATTCTTCTGTTAGACATCCTGAAGATGGCCACGTAGATGACTAAAAAGATATTTTCCAGTTCATGGCATTGAGGTAAAACATATGGCTGCTAATACGCTGTGTAGCTTTCCCTGTGATGTTGTCATTTTGTTTAGGTTACCTTGCTGAGAAATATAATCCATGTGTCTTGGTTAACAGTTCATGCTGCAAGTAATTATAGGAACAGTTTGCACTAGGGGCTAGGACTGTCTTTAAAATCTTATGATAGCTTGTATTTCATAGGATCCACCCCCCAGTTTATTTTAAAGGTAACTTCTAGCTTTTTTCATCTTCGTTAAGGTGTACTGGTAATTCTTACTTCCATAAGAAACCCAAGAAAGAGAAAAGGCAGAAGGAAAAGAAGTGGTTTCTCCATGCTTTGTTGTCTTTCTTGGGTACCAGCAGTAACTTGACGTGTGCATTTTAGATACCTTAACACTCACCCACCCCAAGAAATGTGCATTTTACTTCATTAGATCTGCATACAAGCTCATGATACATGGTCACCAAATGTCTCGAATGCCATAGTATCAGATAGTTGTTTTGTCTCCCATAAATAACTCTAGTATGGCAATATAGGAACAAAATCAAACGTATTCCATATTTGCTGTTGAAAACTAACACAAACAAAGATTCTGTCAGCAGTGGTTTTAAGATGCATTTAACAATTAGATATTGTTTATCGTTCAGTAGCCACTTGGAAAAGAAAAGGTACAGGATATTTAAATGGTTTCACAAAGTAAAATGAGAACCTCTGTCCTTATGCTCTAATATTTTAATGTATACATTCTGACTGACTAGTCTGTCTGCTGCTGTGATTAAAAATGTTTTACTGTACTCAGTGATAGTCCTATCAGAATACGTCAATAATAGGTTCATAGATTAGTACTAAGCTAACTGCCCTTGTGTGCCATTTTAAGCCTAGCCAATTATCCCTTGTGAGACTCAAACCATGCACCTTGTGTTTGTAAGGCAAACACCTTAACCATTAGGCCACCTTCCCACCCTCCAGATTTCATCTGATTATGAATATATGCTGCCTAGTGTCAAAGGATGGAAGAGAATGATTTTTCAATGTGAGCAACATTGCATTCAGAAGTTTAAGGTGTCTTTCCTTAAAGGCTGTTCCTTCATTTAAAGAAGTACTGCCTAGATCATACAATAAAGGTGTTTGCATTTTTTATACTTTTTATGTGCACATTTGTTACTGGAGTATAGATTCTTGGTGTTGCAGCAGTCCAGCATCCAAGTCAAGTGAACCTGTAATATAATTTTACCTTATGGAAACTCTTCACCATGTCCTGTGGTAAGCTGACAGTGCAACAGAATACAGGTGAAAGTGATTGTGCACAATGTGGCAGATAGTAGTATGACTATCCTTTTCTCTGTGTCGGTGTCCTATGTACAGTTGTCGTGTCAGTTTTTGTTCTTTTACTGTCTGATGACTAAATTGGTCAAATTCAGTTTGGCAACAGCAGTTGTTCTTCTTTCAGCTTTTCCCGTTTAGAGGTCGCCACAGCAAAACTCCAGTCCGCTAATGATTGGCAGTAGATTTTTACAGTGCCGAGGTGCCAGCTTCAATGAAGGCACACCCATTCACACATGTCTTTCGAAGGCCACTTGTCCATGGGAAGGACATGCAGACTCCACGCAGAAGGCGCTCCAGCCGAGAATCAAACGGGAGAACCTCTTGCTGTGAGGCAACAATGCTACCGCTGCACCACCGCGGCTTTATAAGTTTAAGAAAGTTATGTTTGTCCCCACATTACTTACAGCATTTTTTGATCAAAGATTTTCTTAGCAGACTTGACATTCATCAGTGCTGGATGTATTCTGGGTATTCTTCTACTTATGGTAGTCAAGATTTGTTATTTTTTATTTAACCTTTTATTGAGATGGTTAGTACCACTAGGCTAGTAGCACCTTTTCTGGGGAGATGTAAGATGGTACTTGTACTACTAGAGACAATTTGGCCAGGGCATCAGGGAGCTTCCCCTTCTCACCATCGGTACTAGTGTAAGGATCATACATGAGTATGTGTACATGTTCATAGCCCACTGGAAGCTGGGAGGACAGTGCACAAGATGGAGAATACATCAGAAGGAGCAGAGACAAATGCAGGCTCAATGGAAGGAGTTGTGGATGTAGCAGGTGATTTGGAGACATTGTTCCAGCAGTAGTTATTTGTTGAAACAGACGAGCCAGTTAGAGAGGAATGCACAGATGCAACCCTCCAGTCAGGAGGGTTGCTGGATGATTTACTAAAGGACTTAATTAACCAGAGTGAGCCAGAGAATAAAGTATCATGAGGACACATCATGGAAAAAATTTAGGAGGAGAATGCAGAAACAGCACTGAAAGGGGACAGTGCACTGTTAAAGTAAAGCTGTGCGGCGACAGTAGCAGCTACCAAAGGAAGACTGTAAGAATAAAAAGAGGACACTTCAATTTCTGACTCATTTGATTTGTTCTCCTACCACAAACTTTCTTTTTGAACAGATGTAAGGTTCATTGGTTCATAGAAGCTTACTAGGCTAACAGCCCGAGAACCCTTACAAGCCTAGCCATATTTGTCCCAAGTTGCCCCAATTGTCAGTGGTTAGGTGAGTGAAGTTCACAGAGGTAAGGGTTTATACTAGTTATTATTGACTTCCTCTGTCCAGGTGGGACACTGATGCCACCCCAGGAGTGAATTTGCAGTCACCCGTCCATTGATCTAGGTTGAGTTTGAGAGGGTCAGGGAGGGACTCTGTTTCACATGAATTGGAAACTTGTTTCAGAGAAGTGGCAGTCTGTGCAAGATGTATCTATCTCTCCAGTATGACCTGTTTGTGTGATAGGATAGGTTAAGATCCCTGGAACAAGTGACTCTCATGCAGTTTGATTTACGAATGTGTAGCATTTCCATCAGGGCAGGGTCAGACACTGCTATGTAAGCCAAGCACAGGTCACCCCTTAGAAACCTACATGAGAAAGAATAGAGTGACATGGCTTTCAGTTTTTCCATGTAAGACTTGTTTTGTGTACCTTGTAATTTCATGATGGGAAACCCCTGTGGGCTCCCTAGTTGTTGCAGGTGTCTGATGAGGTACATGCAGAAGGGAGCATTATATTCAGTTATCGCTCTAATGAGGTCTGAGTGTAATAGAATTATAGCATTGTAATATCTAGATATGATTCCTTTACTTATATGGTGTGCCACATAGAAGGATTTCCTTACTACTGTGGTTATGTGGTAGTCACAGTTCAGATTGCTATCAACCTGAGTACCCAAATCTCATACCACTAGGCCTACACTTAGGGGGTGCTGTCTGTAGTGTAATTAGCAGGGATGTCAACTTTCCCAAAGGGAGTAATAATAATTTTTTTTTGGCATTTAAGTTTAATCCGTGGCTTTGGCACCAATCATTTGTCTGTGTTAACCATCTCTGCAGCATGTGAACATTATTGTGGGACCAAATGATTGCTCCCAGTTTGCAGTTTGTAACTACAGGCCATCCAGGTTTGCATGGACTTCTGAGAAATAAATTCTGAACTGTAAGGGACCCAGCACAGAAGTATGGGAGAATGTAATTTTACCTTTGGGTGTGAAAACAGAAGAGGTAAGAGTTTTCATCCTTATTAATAAACAGACATTTTTTGGGGAAACTACACTAGACATGGTAAAGTTTAATGTGCGTCTGAGGAAAGAGAATGATAATCCATATAATGAACATGTGGTTAAAGCTTCTTTTTGCCAGACATAAAAAGAAAGTACATATACTTTGAATAGAGGTGGAAAGAGAGAGTTTAAAAAGACTTTTAAAAATATTTATAAAGAAGTACTGGACATTTCAGACGTCAATGATAACAGGGGATTTTGGACTTGGGGGATGGGATTGAAATGTCATTTTAAAAATGGAAACAAAAGAAAAACGTTAACAGAATATTCTGAGTATCATAAATGTTGAAGTCAACAAGAGTTTCGTAAAATATTGGGGGCAACAAAAAAATTCTTTTGCAGAAAAGAATGACATTCAGTGAATTTTTAGGATGAAAAGAAATGTTATATGTGTAGTAAAACAGGACATGAAGCAAAGAAATGTTAACTTGAATATTAGAAATTAAAAAAATGAATATATATGGATGGAATGTAATGAAAAAGAATGAATCAAGTGTTGAAAATCAGAGAAATGATAAAGAAGAAATCAGAAATGAAGAAGCGATAGATGAAACTAGAAGAAAAAAAGGGAGATTTTAAAAAAGATAAAAGAGACGAAATAGAATCGGAAGTTAGTGATGAAGAAGATAAAGTTTGGAAAGTGGTAAGAGGAAAAATCTTGTATAAAACAGTAAAAGATAAAAAAAAGGAAATTTAAAGGTATTAATGTAAAATAAAAGAAGAAAGGAAATGGATGACAAATGTAAAGAAAGTAATTTAAGAAGAAAATAATATATTTTAAAATTAAGAAACAGAGAAAGGAATAATTTAAGAATTCTTTAAGTTAAAGTTGACAGTATGAAAAACATAAGAAGGATAATGATTTTAGATTGGTGTAATCAATATGATGTTGATATTATTTTGGAAGATGTAAGGTTTCTGACGTATGAAGAAAGATTACAGACACAAAAATGTGGAATGAGGATATGGGGAATGAACAGTGTTGAAGAATAACAGTGTTATGTACAAGAGTAGTAAAAATGTTAGATAACATTTTAGTTAGAATGGGAAGGCTAACAGATGTAGATGTAAGATGGCAAAAGAAGGTCTGTAGAATTATAGCTGTATATGTTTATATGTCTTGCAAAAATGGGGAATTTATCTGTTAGATTATATAGTTGTAAATAATGCATATTATAATTGCAGGAGATTTTAATTGTGATGTAAGGAGGATAAAGATGACTGCAAACTAGGAGCCATAGTCAAGTCCCCAAATGATGTGGACATCCTACAGAAGGGCCTCACTGAGACAGATGCCTGGTGTCAGAGCCATGGCCTCAAGCTCAGTGCCAAAAATGCAGTGTCATCTCCTTTGGTAAAAACTCTGTACCCATGAACTACCACATAGGCAGCAATCTACTTAACACCGAATGCGTGATAAGAGACCTTGTGGACAGTAGTCTCTCCTTTGATAGTCACATCGCCACAGTAGACAGGAAGTCCTTCTATGTGGCACACCTCATCATAAAAGGGTTCTCATCCAGGAAAAAATAGGTCATTGTTCCCCTCTACTCATCACTCATTAGACCCATTATAGAGTACAGCGCCCCTTTTGGAATGTACCTCACAAGACATCTGCAGCAGCTGGAAAGGCCACAGAAGTACCTCACAAAGAGGATTACTGGCCTCAAACAAATGCCCTACACTAACCGCCTCAAAAAACTCCAGCTTTACTCCATAGCATATCGCCTACTCCGAGGTAATCTCTGCCTAACATATAAAGCTATGTCAAACCCAGAGGTGTTGGACATGCTACACCTAAAGAAATCCCAATCCCTCCGAGCTACACGCTCTAGGGACCTAAACCTTGTCACTACAATAAACAGGACATGCTGGAGGGATAGATTCCAGTCCCAGAGACTTCCTATACTCTGGAACAAGCTACCCATCTATGTCAAGCAAAGTTCTTCATTAGCACTCTTCAAGAAAAATCTTGTTGAATGGATGGGGAATAGGAAATACACCCCGGGGATCACTTCTGTGTGTCTGCTGGTCAGTGGCACAAGAAAATAACTTTCTTGGGTGGCATAAGCTATGGAACCTTGCTGGCTAGGCTTACGTAGGCCCTTGGGCCGATAGCCTAGTACCTACCTATGAACCTATAAAAAGAAAAGTGGAAAAGATGTGAAAAAGTTATAGAAGTTATGAAATGTGGGAGATTGGTTGTATGGAACAGAAAATCATGGCCATACAAAAGGGGTAGTTTCAAATATGAAAATTGACTACTTTATAATATATCAGACGGAATATGTGTAGCAGAAGAGGGAACTTGCAAAAGGATTTTCAGATCATTTGGCAAAATGGATGGAAGTATATCATAACAGAGAATATATACAAATAGGAAAGGGTATAAAAGGAATAAATGACAAAGAATGGAATGGAAAGGAAAGAAAGTAATTATTCAGTTACACAAGGGTCATATTATTATAAAAGCATTCTGCGTAGTTGGTATGACTAGAGTTTTGCTTTTAAAAGAAAATATAAAGGGAGATATTTACGTTAGCAGGGTAGAGTAAGAAAGAAAGAAAATTGGAATATATTAAAACATATAAAATATGTTTGTGAATTCAGAGAATAGTTGTTGTTTGTCTTTCTGCTTTTCCTGGTTAGGGGTCGCCACAGTGAAACTCCGGTCCGCTAATGATTGGCAGTTCATTTTTATGGTGTCGAGTTGCCAGCCTGATGCCCAACCTTCAACGAAGGCACGCCCATTCAATGCATGTCTTTCGAACGCCCATTCAGAGAATAATAATAGAGAATATTACGAAAAAGAGACAGAAATTTAAAAGAAGAAGTTATGAAAAAAATAAAGAATTATCATAGTATCGAGGATATTTTTAGAAGGCAGAAAGGAAGAGGTATCACCATATTTAAGTAAGATAGTTATGGAGGGTAGTAGTATGATGGGAGAAATGGAAGATGAATGTAATTTAAAGAAAAATCAACAAAAGATTACTGTAATTGTTGTAAGTTACTTGGAAGAATTTTTTAGAAGGAAAAATAGACAAAGTGCAAGGACATGGGAAGTAAAAAAATCTCTGAACAAAATTAAATGTAGAACTGGCAGGTGGTTTGGATGGAATTTGATTCACAGTGCATAAAAATCTGGAAGAATGGCAGAAAAAGTACTTGTTTTGTGTATTTAATGAACAGGTGAATGAAGGTTTAAATCATAAGGAGTTATGGAGTGAGATATTAAAATGTATACAGAAAAAAAGAACTAGAAAATACAAAGTATTGGAGACCGGTAGTTATAAGTGACGCAGCCTAAAAGATATTTATGAAGGTAATACAGAAGAGATATGTGAGTAAGAAGCAATATATAATGGAGGCGACTCTATGTGATAAGGATGTCAAGAGTTTTTAATGATATTGAAAAAAATAGTGGATGGTATTACAAAAAGGAGAGAAGGTATAAAACTTATGGTTGATGATATTAATAAAGCATTTGATTCAATACATATGTTGTAAATAATGGACATTTTATGTACAGTGTTAGCAATACAGTTAAGCAAGTATGTATTACCAGAGTATAAGAATAATAAAGTAAGAGTCTTAGTGAATGTCTGGTATCATAAAGAAGTAGACATGAGTAATTGTATACTGCAAGGGTGTCTTATGAGTAGTATTTTATTTACTTTAGTTATGAATACATTTGTCAGTGAGGCTAATCATAAAATGAAGAATGCAAAATATGTAATTCATACAGATGTTGAAATTCCAGTCATGATGCCATATGCAGATGATATTATTATAACTACTAAAAATGGAAACTGGATGTGAGAAGTTGTATTTTATTTAGTTTATTGTTTGAAAGAAGTAGGCATGACTTTAAATGAAGAGAAGGGCAAAAGAATAGGAGACATAATGAAAATAGCAGGTATGCAATTCTCTGTGAAAGAAATATCTGTATTAGGAATACATTTTGGTCATTTCTGGTAGAAAGCAATTGATCTGCCTGGTGTTGAAGTAGAACCCCAGCCTTTTACACTACAGGTAAGTGTGCTGCCTGTTGTGCCATTGACACTAATGTCAGATGCGCATAGCACATTGGTTTGAATAAGATTGTTACGTGTTTCAGATGGCTGTAATATTTTAGTAACAGTAGTACAGGATGACATACATAGTTCCGGTATCAACTACTTGTACACAGGATTTTCACTATTGGATGTGTCTAACCAGCCTGAAGATGTTTGCAGACTGGCGTGGCATCATAGTGATACTCTCTGGAGAACTGTAGAGTCCATCAATGTTTATTCAAGGGAGTGTGGTTTATGTCAGCAGCTAGTCATTGTCATTTACCTTACACTCAGACCAGTATTGTTTGCCTTACTTCAGCTATACATGTAACACTGAGGACAAGCGGAATAGCCTGTCTGGATCTGTTGTTGTTGGAGTAGGAGGAGGTTCCATCTTGGCTCGTAGTCTGGTTTTCATTTTCTTCTTGGGCATTAAATGTTCTCACAAGAAAATGTGATATTACTAATGTAGAACCAGCATTATTACAAAGAGTGAAATTGTAAAGTATGACCTTTATCTTGTTGACAATCATATCTGTATTATCCCCATAGGTGCAGACTGTCCTCTGCAATCAGCCATGTGTTGCATACCAATATCAAACAGTAGAATATTCTTTAACACTGACCCTGGCCTTAACCCAGTTTGTTCACCTGCCGGTATTCCGTGAAAGAGCAACCTGAAGTTTTTTTTGTTCGTTTTAACTATTACTGCTTTTGATATAGAGCTTTTGTGTTACTAGAAGGTATCAGAACATTGACATACACCTTTACTGGAAATATGGATGACCATTGAGTGACAAATGTAAATGCTGTTTGTGACCTTGGCAGTTTTTGCTTTTAGTCCAGGTGTTCTAAGCAGCTGTGGAGCAAATGCTCTTAAAGTGAGTCAGTTTTCCTGGCTTTCAGTGACACTGAAGCTTGCTTCTGTCTGTGGTACATCATTCATGTAAACACTTGATGTAGGGGCCCTCCACAAAGTATGTTAATATATTTAAATTAATAGCTTATTGGAACTGTAACACTTTAACAGTAGTTGCTACAGTAGGTCTAAGCATTTGCACATGCAGTCTTGACATTGTGGAACACGATTGTAAGCAGCATAAGCCATGTGTGCCACATTGTGCACTTTTTAAATATTATTTATTTATTTTTGTGTAGTGAGATAATACTAGGATTAAATTGGCTTAAATGTCATGGTCAATGGTTATATATTTTTTAAAATGGCAATTTTTTACAATGTCTTGAGTGGCTGTCATTCCACAGGTGTTTCTTTTTTTAGTAATAAAGATGTATACTGTCCAGAAATTTACAGAGCCTGATATTGAGAGACTACACTTGTGTGTGGGGGGATGCATTCTGGAAGTTGGTTTGCAACTACACAAATCTTGGCTACAACCGTGATGGAAGCCACACATTGTTGGACGAGAAGATAAAGCACTTTTTTCTGATATTAATTAGGATGTGTGTATATTATTTTGTGTTGTCAGGATTTTGTGTTGCTGAACACTGTCCCTCAGCTCCATTTTTTTTAATAAGTTATTATTGTGCAGCTGACATTGTAAATAGCAAAAAGGAAAACACAGGATCCTATTTTGTAGATACCACATTGTTTTTCAACAAATATAGCCTAGCAAAATGATGCCAGATTAAAGCTTGCTTCTGCTGGATGGGTTGGGGTTATGGCTTCAGGTAACCCTCCAAATGTTTTTGTAGTCTGAGAGCCCTGCTTGTTTTATTTATAACATTTATTGAAGAAGTGAAATGGAAAAAATAGGTTAATTCAGAAAGAATCATGTCCAAGATGGGGCAAGGAGAAGGAAAGAAAAAAATGTTTATAGAATATGAAGATAAAATCTTAAATGTACTGCAGGTTGTGGCAACAGAACTAATGGCCTTCAGGATTGCTTTGGTTCAAAAACAGAGATAGCAAGCCTTGCAGGAGAAGTGAAACATGTGATTACGGGAGAAAATCCTGGGACTTGTGAGGTGTGTAAAAAAGTGAAACATCTGAATGGTAATTGGGATGTTTGATAAACAACAGAAACATAATGGAGTTGTACAAAAATAAGTGTACCACATGACATGTGCTTTCCATAGCCAGGCATTAGTAAATTAAAACACTCATATACTACCCCCTTTTCTAGTTATAAAATATGCCTTTTTTGGGGTTTTTGCTAAAATTCAGAGGATTAGAATTGTAATTCATGGAATACTAATCCTAAGGTTATAGTACTTTGGAGTATTTTAATTACTTTGAGGTACAGTGATGCGTTTGCTACTGTATATGAACTAAGGAGGTGTAGAAGGGTCAGGAGCAAAGCTTCCTTTCAAAAAACACTAATGGTAATACAGCAAGTTTTGGCATTGGCTGCGTTTGTCTGAAATCTTAGTTTATGTTCAAAAGCTGTAGTACATGCAGTTAGGGGTTCTTTTATTTTCAATATGGATTCATTTTGTATTATATGCAGTCTGTGATGCAGTATGCATTATATCACATTGGTCATTCAAGTTGACTTTAAACTGTCTTGCAGTGTTTCAGTGTTGTGTTATTAGCAACTTTTGAGTTCTCTGTATTTCGGTCTTGTGTCATCATGAGTGATGTTTTATTTATTTATTTATTTATTTATTTATTGGCATTTGATTACTGGGAAAGTCTGAAGCCCCATTTTCAGTGGAGTCCCAGGGAGAAAAGCTCCAAATTATTACAAAACATTTCAAGAACAATAATTATGCAGTCTTCAAAAATAAAATAAAAACTTCTGCAGTTTAAATAATTATAACAAATTAGGCATAATACAAAAACATTGGTTAAGAATTGATTCAAGGTATATTACAATCATTTAATATTAGAGACATTTTAGACAGTTTATAAAGAAATTTAAGGTACGTTAGTGTAATACAAACAGGAATTGCAATATGAAGTAAGGGAGAAATAGGTTTGTGGTATTTAGAGAGAAAGGGGATATTTTAGCTAGGAAGTCTTTCAGAGTAGCTTTGAAAGGTGGAAGGGAGGGTATAGACCTGATGGATATAGTTAGTTCCATACTTTTGCAACCCCGTGCAAGTACAGACGATTCCCAGCAGATTTGCTAGGTATGTAGACAGAAAGGAGTTTTTGTCACGGGATCGCAGTGACAGATTGGGAACATAATTGTGTAGAATGTTTTTTAGTGCTGAACATGCAGATGGATGCTGGATAATTGTATAGGTGGTAAGAAGCTGAGTAGGTGTGGCTCTAGACAATTTAGGCTTTTCAGTGCAATTCAGTGCTATACAGTGGTGGGTTGTGAAAGGGCTGCGTGCTGCAAATGTAGCAAGTTTGTTGTAGCATTGTTCAGGCTTTATTTTTTTTGAAGCCTGGAGGTTAGTAAGGATGGGAGCGCAGTAGAGAAGAGTGGAGAGGGGATAAATAGTGACAAGTGTAGTTTTAGTTGTGCCAGTGAGAAAACTTTTGAATCTGTAAAGCATCCCTAGTTTTTGATGAGGTTTTCTTATGCAATTTTGCATATGCAGGTCAAATGTTAGATTATCGTCCACTAACATCCCTAATAGTTTGCTATGAGAAGTGACTTCAGTGGTTGTATTATCAAGAGAGGGAGGAATTTAAATTTTGTTTTTTCATGAGAGAAAGATTTGTGGAATAAAGTAGTAGTTTGGTCTTTTTTGGGGTTGAGTTTGGGTTTTTTTAAACTGAAATACTTAGGAGTGTTCATGCTGTATATCTTATCTTCCTTTAGTGGCAGGTCTTGCTGCACTGAAGTATTAGCTGGAGACACGGCTAGAAGAGCTTCCCTCTCTGCAGCCCCTGACTGTGACAAGGCTTAGTCTGTATTTTCCTGTGACAGTTCCTGTTGCCCTTCTATTGTGACCTTTGCCATATTTATGTTATGCAGATTCATTCCATACAGCTTTGCTTCTTCCCCCAAAATAAAACAGAATATTGGTTAATAGTAATATTAGAATATTAGAGTATTGGTAAATAGCTGCTTAGCCAGCTCCTTCAACTTCAGGCTACAGGTTTTCTCTTTCTGACTTCATTTTTCTCTGATGTCCTTGCAGCGTTTGCTTACTTAGTACTGAGTTTCAGGCAGCCATGATGCTGATGATGTCAGTAATTTGTTTTCCACTGCTCTGCTCATTGACAACTGAGGTGTTGAGAGGCCGAGTCCCTGCAGTGGGCATTCTTATGTATCAACATTGTGAGATCACAGCCCTAATTCATTTTGTTACAAGTTTCTTGTGAGATTTTTCACTGTTTTGATAGTTCTCTCATGTTGGCAGTCGGTTATCGATAATGTGAACTGCAGGGTATATGTTTAAATTCCCACTGATGCAGAAATCTTCTGAATTCATAACTTGATTTTGAAACCAGTGATCTTTGTGTCAGGTCTGACATTAGGTATCTCCTGTCTCAGGAGTGTAGATTTAAAACACAGTAATCACACTTGCAGTTGTGTGTGTGTATTGATTTGATTAGTTTGGGGTTCTCAAAATTATAATTAGTACATAAAAGGTACATAGTTGTACATAGTTTTCTTAACATGAAACAAGTATGTGCCACTCAACTGCATTGTCTTCTTAGAAGTGGACATGCTAGCATCTCTTACTTTGTATTGTTGTTTTATAGACTGCATATGGTACAAATGTGGACTTGGCTCTGATTGAGTCAGGGTTCCTGGACAATGCAGTAAATCTGCTGCTGTTTCACTTTACTGTTCCCAGGTGAAATTTATATAGTCTCTTATGTATTTGTCATCCCATTTGACTGGGAAATATTATTCTATAACTTAACCTGGATATAGCTTATTTCTTCCTTTAAAAAATATTGACATGATTTCCTTACCGGTGATGATTTTGGTGGTCTTTGCTCCCATTAACTTTTTGTCATCATTTCTCTCCATAGCCAGTCAGTCTATTTGTTTCTCAACACCGGGATTAGGGTAGACAGGGAAGGGCATCATTCAGACAGCCATCAGGGGGAGGTTAGAGTTCTTCTACTTTTAGTTAGCCTGGACTGGCACGCGCGCGCGCACACACACACACACACACACACACACACACACACACACACACACACACACACACGCACATGCGCACACACACACACACACACACACACACACACACACACACACACACACACACACACACACACAGACGTAGTGGGAGGGTGTGCAATGAGATGAAAGTGGGTGTCATCCCCTCACTTCTGCAAGGTGTGTTCCCTTCAAACATGCCTGCCCCACCCTTAAGGTATGACTGTTGAGCTTGCCATTGTTCATAAGGAAGTTAACATTGTCTGAAATGCTCAGATTGCATACAAACCCACCTTCCCCCTGGGAAAGATAAAAAAAACATGCTCCTACACTGCGGTCACCTCTCTGCTTGGCTCCATCCACTGGAAGTACTGTTGGTCTAACCACAGTTGCCTGGGTCACGATCGAGAGTTCATCTCCTCAACAATAGAACCAGGCTTCCTGAATAACTGTTTTTGATCTGGGCAGGCTCTCACTGTCACTTCTTTCAGAAACAGCTTTTCTATATGAGTGTCAGCACATCTCTGGAATTCTTTCATTATTTTCTTCTGGAAATAGTGACTGTGGTATTACCTAACCAAGATCCTTTTTTTGTTTGTTTTTTATAGTTCTTCATGATTCTCTGATAAATAGGATGCACTCTCTTTTCTGCTATTTAGATCTTTTCCTTATGTATTTTTACTTTCGTATCATACATCGTAGTCATAGAATTTCTTAATAAATTATGGTTTAGTTTCACCTAAAAAAATTACCATAAACTTAATTCATAGGATCTCTCATATCTGAACATTATTGCCAAGTTCCATTTAGTTTATGAGCACATTTTTGTGTATCTGCAGTTATAATTGACCCATAAGTATCTGAGCAGTTCTGTTCTGTTGTGTCACAAACCATTCTGTCATGTACTTTACACAACTGGGTTATGCACACTGTAGTGTTTTAATATCAGTGATTCTGTAACTAGTTTTTGATCATTTCAAAATTTTTCCCTTTCATAGCTCATTTTCCAGGTTACATCATAACGCCATTTGTTGGGGGGGGTAAGGTACAAACTCAACAAAATGCTGCATCTTTGTGAGAAACCTGTAGTGTCATAGAGAGAGGTGAACAGGTTTATAAAACGTGCATGAATTATTAAATGCAGTTATAGACAAATTAGTGCAACTTCTGATGTAAGAGTACATGAATGACAGAAATTGATTACAGTGCAGACCTACAATGTGATTCACTTTTTCAGTGCATTAGAATAACTTTGCGTGGGGAGGGGTTAAAACAGAGAGAATAGGGAAGGTGTCAGTAAGTGGGAGTTTATAACTTGATTACATTATCTGATTTGAGATATTACACTGCTGTTTTACCATTTTCTGACATGAATTTTTATCTGAAAACAGAATTTTGGGTAAGAAGAAGAGGATGTGTCTTTTAAGTGGAATTTGCATAACTCGAAAACAGTCAGGAGTCCCATCTTGCCATTTTTGTAAAAAATGTTTAATTGTGTAGTTAGAGAACAAAATGCAAGCATCATTCAATAGTTCCTTTACAATGTGACAAGCATAAGCACTTTTAACTCGGAAATGTACTGTTCATTCTTTTCAGGCCTAGTAAAAATGATCACCTCACACTTAAAATGTAATTAAAAGAAGTTTACTGCTGGCTACATGACCTGGAAAAGCAGCAGCAGCACAGGACCTATGTAGCCATATAGCTGTACCTAGTGGGGCGCCATATAGCTGTACCTAGTGGGGCGTATTCACACATGCCATTGCTCTCCAAATTGCTCTGAGTAATATTGTGTAAGTTTTTCTATTGAGTGAAACATTCCGTATAAAAAATGCAAAAATATCCTTAAAATAGTTTTAGGGTAACAAGCCCTCTTGCACTTCCTTAAATATCCATGCAATTGTACAGCAGTGGAGAAAAGTATATTTTTTAGGGTAACAAGCCCTCCTGAACCCCTATGTGGGGATCTCCATTCCTGCACTCCCTTAATTAAGTATAGTCATCCATGCAGTTGCTCAGCGGTGGGTAAAAGTAAAACTCCCTAGTAACAGTTTACAGTGCTGTCAGCAGCAGATCTCAGTCAGCTTTCAATGTACTGGGGTAACAACTGTGATCAAAAGATGGGTGATAAAACTCAACTTGACAGCGCAAAACAACTTTTTAAAGTTAGTGTTTTTAATTTGGAATATCTTTTTCTCCAGAACTCCAAATTAATAAAGTACAAATATTTGACAAGTTCAAAAAATAATGTAATAAAACAACTAAGTCACTTCTAATGCAATTTCTAAGCTCAGTAATGTCTCCTAGAGTGATTGTAACAGATAAGCAACTCTTCTGTGTGCCTGTGGCATCATGCATCATAGTGGATGTAAACTGTGCATTATAACCTGATACTACCCACCATGTCATGTGTTATTGTTTTGGTAGTGAATGATATGTGAAACTGATACAGAGGAAAAGGGAAGTTTTTGAGTCAGGTGATTAGATAAGAATAGTACAGACCAAGGGCAGTGAAAAACACAGCTTGAGAAGAGGAATACTTGAATGTGATAAAGATCACTGTGACCTTTGGGAATTGTGAAGTACTAAGATGGAGGGGAATGGAGGATGGAAAGAGGGGAAACTAATGGCCATTGTCACCATATGTGTTGTATTACTGGGAGAAAAATAATTTAATTGGAGGGGAAGGAAGATAATGGTTGACACAGGCCAAAAAACAAAGGACTGCACAGTATTTGAGGCCATACTGTGGGAAAAATGGGGTGATGAGAGAGAGGATGACAACACCAGGTATGAAAGTTGGGTCCAGACAGAAGAGTAAATGGAGAGGTTGAGAGGGGCACTTGAGGAGGTGAGGCTGAAGAGAAGGAGAAGAAGTGGGACAGGCATTATAGAATAGCTGGCATGTCTTATTATTATTTATTTTATTTTATTTTAAGTTTGGTGACTAGGGAAGTCCATTGGGCCATAAAAAGCCCGTTTTCAGTGGAGGCCTGGGGAGAATAGCTCCAAGACATTGCATGTTACATGATGCACTGATAAAGAAAGAAAAGAGGTGGCATGGAGTTACTTGGAAGATGATTCTGAATCAGGTATGATCAAGGGCAGTAGAGAACACAGTTTGAGAAGGGGAATACATAAATATGATGGGAATCACAATGTCCATAGGGAGTTGTGAAGTACTGAGATACAGGGAAAGGGAGGCTAGAATGAGTGCAACGATACTGATCATTTTCTCTAATTGTGATTCATTACTGGGATAAAAATCACTTAATATAAAGGAAAGGAAGATATAGAAGGGAGGTAGAGTCTGTTGACTGAGGCAGTAAACAAACATGCTGTACAGTACTTGAGGAGGTATTGTGGAACAGTTCTGGCATAACTATGGATAATAGTTGCAAACTATGGGGTCATAGGCCAGATGAATTAAGTGGGAAGTAGAGGAGAGGGAGGTGATGTATTTTGAGTCTTCTTTTTTTCTTTATAACTTATAAATCTAAATTAGCATTAGAGAATGGAGGTGCTGTTTTTTTTTTCAAACTGGGGGGAATGCTATAGAGCTGGTAGAGCTATAGAAAGGCATATTGTCTATTGAACTAATGGGTCATATGATGGATATAAGCATAGAAAATAGGCAAAGTATAGAGAGCAAATTGAGTCATAGGGATGAGTGAAAAGTGGGCTGAAAAGTGTCAAGCAAGGCATAGATGAAAGTGGAGGTTGCTAATGAAGGAGGTGATTTTAAGTATGCAAGTGGGAGAATACAACAAGCTAGTGGTTTCCAGTTCTGGTTATGGAGTTGTGTAGATATTTAGCACAAAACAGGAACATAAGTGAAATGAGTTTCAAGAGGGAAGAGATGACCCCCATATTGCTTCAGAAATAGTTAGGGACATAACTGACAACTCCGTGCTTCTTGTACTGTGTATGAATGTTGGAAAAATGTAATTATTTACTTTTATTTATTTATACATGTTGGTGGTGGGTGGGGGAAGTGGAGAGGAGTAATTCAGATTTGCTAACACAGCTTTTCTCAGGTTTAGGTGGGGGAGTTTATGCCTGTGGCACAGGCTTCTGTGGTTGATTTCCAGTGGAGACTGATGACCCCACAGGAGGCTGGCTGAATGGCGAGTCACATCAGCTGCATGGTGAGTGATATGCCTTCACTGATGACCATCACACTTCAAACATTGGGTGTTCTGCACGCACAATGAGGTTAGGGCTGAAATAAAATGCACAAGCTAACCACCCTCTGAGGTTTGCTGTAGTGATAGCCCACCTTGGTTGGCTTATGCTCTCTTTATTCCAAAAAAAGGTACTAAGGACCACACAAACACAATTGTAGGGGCTCAAATTTATTAAACCAAGGGGGTGAAAGTACGAACATAAATGCTTAATGAATCACCGTGTCTTTGTCTGTCAGATTTCATCAGATGCATTACATAATTAAAACACTTCCCCCAATGTATAACCGAGTAGAGTATCCACCAACCAGTGACATAACATTAATAAAAAAAAAGTATTAATAGCAAATTAATAGAAAAATATATTAAAATATATTTAAGCTCCCATAGCATTAAAATAATGGTAGCATACAAAGGGGCACACCTGTCCCCCATGGCTACACCACTACTCTGCTGGAAGAACTCACTTTCAAAAACTATATCATTATTCTTCAAAACCAAATCCATAAGCTCCAAACTAACAAGGAAGTCACTATGGGACAATTCACCAAATATATTAAGTGCTTCCTCGATCCACTCTAAACCCTGCTTATGTGGAATGCAGCCAAACAGATCCACAGTATCAATGGTTATAAAAAGTAACTGATTTTGATACAGGTGTGGCTTCACACTCCTCAAAAATTCCCAGGAATCCTTCAAAACATTTTCATCCTCCATCAGGATTCTTTTCAATTTAACTTCTAGAAATCTGGCCAGAGGGACAGTCACTGAGCTTCAGCTGACACTATAGGCCTTAAGGGAGGGTCTAGAAGATTCTTGTGTAATTTAGGTGTTCCGACAGTTGAAGGTACCAGGGTTTTTTCATTATGCAGTAAAGAAAACAATTCCTGATCAATAAGGCCTTCCAGTAATAGATCTTTTAAAGCTATATAAATGCACCTATAAGCTATATTAATTTTGTTCTTCGAAAGTCTGATGTATTTACTGGTATCTTCTAATAACGCCATCATTTTGTCCTCCTATATAACCCTTTGTCTGGTTTCATCACACTTAAATATTTATTGTTTCTTATTTCCGCAAGTAATTTTTTTTGTCTTCCCTCAGTAAATTAAGGGAAAATGTATTCGCCAAAATACCTTCCCTAAGCTCATTCTCCAGCAGAACTTGTAAATTCCTTAATTGGAGATGTGGGGGTAGGTTAAAAGTGCTTGTTCTCCTTAACTCATTATTGTTAGCACTACCTTTAATGCCAGTGTAAAATATTTCCAAGTTCTTTTTCCTTAAAAACAGTTTTTGATAATTAACATGCTAATAACACTTTTTTTTGGAAAAAAATTAAACCCTTTAGAAAATAAACCAAAATGTGCTTCGTTTATCTCCAAGCCGCTATAATTAAAAATGTTATAGCCATTAAAAGTTAACTTAAAAGCATCTGTAATAATATTTGTTGCAGGGGCATTATGCACTGTTAAGGTTTGCCTCATCCCCTGCCCCTCCGTTCATTGTATTGGTATTGAGGAAATGGTTTGTTCCTCATTCTCTCGGACCTCAGGAGGGGGGATACTCTAAAGGGTCATGTACATTAAAATGACCCCTAGAGTCACCATATCCTTTACCTACTTCATATAACCCTGCATTAGCATCAAAAGTTTTCCCTACATCATTAGTCCCATCCAAATTACTATCCCAATCATAGAGATGGCTACCATTATTCCTGGGCTTAGGGTAACGTTGTTGCTCCCGGTATTCAATCCTGTCCCTCTCTAGCTTTTTTATCTTCCTGTTGTAAATAGCCTGACATTTTTTTTCCACTTGTTCTTTAATAAAAAAAATATTTTTTCTGAATGCTCATCCACAGTGAATAGTAAATGGCTATTTTCTAATTAACCATTTCGATGTGGGCAAACAAAGATTCCATTTCTTTTTCATTATTTTTTATTATAGCTCTCATTGTGTCCATACCAGTTCTATCAAAAATCACAAGCAATTCCTTATGAAATTCTGAACCCTCATATACATTGTTTGGGTACTTCCAAACTTGAAGCCCCTTAGGCACTACACCAGCACTGATATACTCTTTGAAGTATATGTAGTCCATGCTTAAAGTTCTGTATTTAAGCAAAAACACTTGTAACCGCTTAACATCATTCGAGTAACTATCGATCTGATGTTGTCAATCTTCATCAATTCTTGACTGATGGATCGGAACCGATCTGGCCATTACACAGCTCACATCAGCCAAAAATATCTCTTGAGCTACAAGTCTACCCACAGTTCCCCTATATAAATTACCTCAGATCTCGTTTGCCACTTTTGTTAATCAGATGTCTCAGCCAGTCAGCTTTTGCAACTAAGCATTTTTCTGATTTTCCAGTAGTTATTCCTTTTTTGTTAATAGTTAAAATTTCTTACTGTTAATTCTGACTTTATTATCTACTGTTTGGCCTACCCTGAGTGAGTGTTTGTCCCTTTTTTACCACAGGATTAAAACAATGTTCTGAGTGCAGCAGAAAGTCGCCAAACTCAGATAACCACGACAAATGCATCTGTTGCTTGAACGTGCCCCATTTCAGTGTGCAATGTACCATTTGCCAGGGTTTTAGAAACAGAATGCTGGCCGAGAGAAAGAAATAAGCTAATCATCAAAGGGCTTCTTAAGGTCCATTTCGAGGAAGCCTTGCCCAAGGCTTGAAAGAAATAAGCTAATCATCAAAGGGCTTCTTAAGGCCCATTTCGAGGAAGCCTTGCCCAAGGCCGACCAGTCCCCTGTGGCCTCTGGCTCTACGTCTTCTTGATCTGTGCCATCATCCCCTTTGGCACCGACCATTAAAAAACATAAAATATGCCTCTAAGGGTTCATCCTCGGAACCAAATCAAAAGTTCCCAAATTGCCAAAACAGTCAAAATCTTTGGCACCAAAGAGTTCTTCAGGTCAGTGATTCAGATCCTTCGATCTTTGGCTCCAACAATCCGTACGGCTCTGACTTTGGTGCCAACTGTTTCACCCATGGTGAAACATGCAGTACCAAAGCCATCCACATCTTTGGAACCCAGGTCTGTCTATTCACCTTCAGTGGAGCCCTTTCTTGGACAATTACCCAGTCCATTTGTAGAGAGACTGGAGTTTCCTTCAGCCCTCTCTATGTGCTGCACCAGAAGTCTGTCAGAACTGGATGTTGTTAGGTGGGTGGACCAGATCTTGGCAGCAGAAGTCTTTCTTCCACTCTTCTGACCACTGTCCTTCCTGGAGCAGTTGGGTTCTCTCCCACTACACCCAATTACTCTCCTCCTCTAACCTCAGTTCATGTTTTAGAGCCTTTGGCTCCATCCACCCAAGTTCCTATGACTTCGTCTTTGACTGCACCTTTGCCTTCTGTGCCAAATCTGGCTCTGGCCTATTTTGGTACCATCAGGGCCCCCAGGACCATGTCTTTGCTATCAAGCATGGAGGATTTGTGTCCATTCTGAGTATTTCTATGGAGCCAACCGTATCTCTTATGGCTACGGCGGCAGTGGATCATTCCTCAGTTGCAGTCTGCCAGGTGGTGCTCTCAGGGTGGGGTATGACCCCCGGTACCGAGTTTCTCAGTCTCTGTACCAGACTCCCATCCCTCCTCAGGGTGTCCTGCCTTTCAGGCCATGGAAAAGACTTTGGCCACTGCATCTTCTCATGTGGCTCATGTGTTATTGGGGTCCCCTTTTGAGTTCCCAGGCTCTTCAGTTCAGGCACCGGCTTTTACCCCTGGACAGCACACATCAAGATATACCTTTTCCCAAGTCCTCTACAGATGTTCCCACTGAGGAGCCCTTACAGAAGAGATCATGCAAGAGGAAGCATATCAATTCTCCTGAAGAATCTGTCACAGAAGACATGGATTTCAATGAAGGGGAAGGTTCCCCACGATCACCGCCAGAAGACAGCTCCTTTGGAGACATTTTGGAAATCCTGAAACAGAGGGGTGGTTGGAAGTCCAAAGATCCTTATTCGGAGGAATCCAAGTACTTGCAGGCCTTTGGTTTGTGCTCATCTAGCTCCTGGGTGACCTCTCCTGCTGACTATTTAATTAAGCTAATTGCTCAGTGGGCTTGGAAGGCTCCTGATGCTGTTGAACCTGTCCCCCAGAGACCTGGTAAGATTCTTTCTGCCCCAGAGGACCAACCCCACTGGGCTAAGGGCATGATAGTAGATGCCATGGTGGTAGCCGCTGCTACTAAGAAAGAACTCACCAAAGAAAGTTCTATTGTCCACCATCCAAACCGAGAGTCCAGGGTGATGGACAGATTTGGGAAGCGGGTCTATGTGTCATCGACCTTTTCTATCATGTCTTTGAATTTTTTGGCACATTTTACTAGACTCCAAAGGGATCTGTTCAAAGAGCTGTAAGATACCCTAGTGGGAGCTGTGACTGAGGAGGTCCAGGAGAAAGTAGCTTCCTAACTAGCTACCCTGCAGTCTATATCAAACTCGTCCATGTGGCTCATTGCACATGCAGCTGAAGGGGCGACCATGTCAGCAGCTTCTGGTGTTGCAATCCGAAGACATGCTTGAATGTGCCTGTATGAGTTTGTGGAACCATTCAAATTTTCCTTTGTCAATGCCCCCTTTGATGGGTCCTCTGCCTTTGGTCCCAAGGTTAAGGAAACTCTGCCCAGGTGTGAAAAGGATGGAAAGACTATGTCTGCTGTGGGTGTACATTTTTCCACCCCTCAACGATCCTACTCTATGAATCAAAGGAGTGATAAAATGTGGTTAAAAAACCCAAAAGCCTTTCCAGGACACACATGGTTCGGACTCCCCTTGGGGCAGAGGGGGAGTTACAGTGGAAAATGCCATCCAGGAGGCCGGAGTGGTCTGCAGAATCAGGGCTCCAGAGATTTGTTAGCCTTATTGCTCTTGAAGGGAGGCCTGATTGCTTACCTCTGGAAGCAGTTGAGGGAAGATTTTATTTGCACTCAAATGCTTGGTGATGTATTACCACCAATGTTTGGGTGCTAAGAATAATTACCAGAAGTTATCTAATTCCATTCAACCTTTTCCAATCGCACCTACAAAACTCCCCATTTCCCCCATCAGAGAGTTCAAGCAGCAATAGGAGTACAAAAGCTGCTAGAAAAAAAGAGTCATCCATGAAGTCCCAGCAGACCAGTTAGGACCTGGGTTTTACTCATGATTCTTTTTAGTGCCAAAGAAAACAGGGGACTGGATGTCAGTTTTGGATCTCCGTATTCTAAACAAATTTGTACAACAAACAATATTCGGGATGGTCACGGTTTAGTCTATTCTCCCCTTCTTAGAGAAGGATGATTAGATATCGACTTTCAAGACATGTATTACTATATAAAAGGGGACAAACGCTCAAGAAAGTTTCTCTGCTTTCAAATAAGAGCCAGTCATTTCCAGTTCAGGGCGCTGCCCTTTAGGCTCTCTACAGCCCCCAGGTTGTTCACCAAATGCATGGCAGCAGTCACAGCACATTGAGGCTGCACGGATTTCAAGTGTTTCCTTACCTAGACGACGGGCTCCTCACCACTTCCACTAGGCATCTACTGCAACAGACTACGGACTTCATACTGGACCTGTCCTACCAGTTGGGTATAACAGTAAATACTGCCACATCCCAGTTAACTCCCAACCAAGACACGGAATTCATTGTAGCTCATCTCAATACCTCTACTTATTTATTTATTTATTTCCAGTTTGTTTACCTGTGAAGTCCACTGGGTCAGAGTGACCTGTTTTCAGTGGGGGCCCGGGGAGAAAAGCTCCAAGATACATAATACAGATAAGATACAGAAATACACGTATGTCAGTCTTACATAATATGAAAACAGTTACAAGTAAGTACCTTGAAAATATGCATAATAAGCAGAAAAGCATTGAGTGTGGGCTTATTGTTTATACATTTTCTTTAGTGTGCACACTCAGATATTAGGTGAGAAGATGTTTTATATACATACTTTTAAGTAAAATGAGGATACACTATACATGCACAATTTCAGAAAATAAATTAGTAATGGAAAGCGATATACAATAGTTACAATGTTGAACCATAAGAAATAAGCAGCTAATAGAGAAAGGAGGGCAAAGGAAATGCTCGTGGGAGCATAGCTGAAGGAGTGTTATTGAGGTTATCGATAGCTATTGTTATTGTAGTGATAGTTATTGACAGCTAATGGAGAAGGGACAGCTTAGAAAATGCTCGTGGGAGCATAGCTGAAGGAGAGTTATTGAGGTTATCGATAGCTATTGTTATTGTATTGATAGTTATTGACAGCTAATGGAGAAGGGACAGCTTAGAAAATGCTCGTGGGAGCATAGCCGGAGTTATTGAGGTTATCGATAGCTATTGTTATTGTATTGATAGTTATTGACAGCTAATGGAGAAGGGAGAGCTTAGAAAATGCTCGTGGGAGCATAGCAGAAGGAGAGTTATTGAGGTCTTAGGAACCTGAGGGGGAAACCCCCCGGGAACATAGCTGAAGGAGAGTTGTTGAGGGCTTAGGAACCAGAGTGGGAAAACCCCCCAAGGGAATGGACTAAGGAAGATTAGGTTGGATGGTGGCAATTGCATTTCCATTTTGTGGCCAGGTGTTTGGTAAGCTGAGTTTTGAAGTTTAAGTTTGGGATGGTTCTTAGAGATGGATGAAGTGAATTCCATTTTTTGCCTAGAGAGACAGCGAGAAGAAGTTGGCCTGCTGTACTTTTGAGTTTGGGGATAGCAATTAGGTTTTGATGCTCGGATCTGAGAGTTCTATTGGGGGTGTAATGGGGAGGATATTAGCACTGGACACGTAGTTGGGTGATATACAAGTCTGTGTGCAGTGGTGAGTTGGAGGAAGTCTAAGTAGTTTGGGAGTTCAAGCCACTTTAGGGATCTTAGAGTAAGGCAGTGATGGGTAGAATGTTTAGGTTTGGTAGCAAATTTTGAGATTTTATTATAGCAGTTTTCTAGTTTGGATGAAATAGAGGAGGATAGGTTAGTTAGCAGGGGGGCTCCATATAATAAGGAAGGCAGTAGATAAGAGGTGGCTAGAGTATTCCTAGTAGTATAAGAGAGGAAGCGATTATTCCTATACAGCATACTTAGCTTTTGGTGGGTTTTCTTGATATTTTGTTGAATATGGATATCGAACATGAAATGTTCGTCAATAGTAATACCAAGTAGTTTAGCGGAAGGAACCACTTCTATAGCTGAATTAGTTTGACTTAGCACTTTGAAGGCATTTTTGTTGTAGGAGAATGACTTTTTGGGAGGGAAAAGTTGAATTTTTGATTTGTTTGCATTGAGAGAGAGGTGGTTTTGGCGTATCCAGTTTTCGGTGGTTGAGAAGGCAGTTTGTGTTTTAGACCGCAATTCTGAGAGGTTAGAGGCAGAGCAGACTAAGGTAGAATTATCTGTATATTGAATAATTTTGGAATCAGGAAAGGCAGCATGAAAGTTGTTTATGAAGATATTGAAAAGCATGGGCCCTAGGATAGATCCATGTGGTATGCCAGTTGGGGTAGGTAAGAAGGAAGAGGTAGAGTACTTCCATTTGACTGCCTGCATTCTATCTGATAGGTAACTGGAGAACCAGGATATAGTGTTTGGGGAGAGATGGAGTTTGAGAGGTGATAAAGAAGGTGTTTGTGTGAAACAGTGTTGAATGCTTTGGACAGATCAAGCAGAACAGTAGAGACCAGATGTCCAGAGTCTCGGGCTAGATTGACTGTTTCTAAGAAAGAGAGTAGAGCTGTTATAGTACTATGACCTGTATGACCTGGGCAGAAACCATGTTGTGTAGGTGTAAGAAGATTGTTTTGGGCCAGGTAAGGCATAAGTTGAAGATGAATATACTTTTCAAGAATTTTAGAGATGGGAGAGAGCAGAGCGATAGGGCTGAAGTTAGAGATGCTGGCGTTTTTGCCTCCTTTATAAAGGGGAAGAATATAGGCTGAGCGCCAGAGTTTGGGGACATAAGATTCCTTAATAGATCTGTTGATTATAATGCTGATTTGGAGAGCTAAGGCATCAGCAGCACATTTTAGGAAGGCAGAGGGAATGTTGTCAGGAGCATTAGAGCATGGTTTACGTTTGGATAGAAGTCTTTTTATGGAGTTAGTAGAGGCAGGTTTGAAGTCGAACAAGGGGGGAGTGTTATTAGTGGGGTTGGATGAGGAAGAGAAGAGGGGCTGGATGGTTAATGTTGGGGAAGGTCCTGGTCAGGTCAGAAATAGTTTCTAAGAAGAATGAGTTAAAATCAGAGGCTAGATCAAGATCCAATTTGCTTGGGTTAGGACAAGGATTATTTGTGGATCCTGGATTAAGCAGTGAGTTTATTGATTTCCAGAATTGCTTGGGGTTTTTGTTGTTGGACTGGAGTTTGATGTAGTAGGACTTTTTGTCCTTGGTTATTAGCTGTTTTGCTAGGTTACGTTGCTGTTTGTATTGGAGCAGGATATTGGGAAGTTTATCTTTTTGGTAGCGCTTCCAAAGTTTGTCCCGTTGGTGCATAATTTTCTTAGTATCTTTGGATAGCCAAGGAGCTGTATTAGTTTTTACCCTCTTGTGTCTAAGAGGGGCAAGGGAGTGTCTAGGAAGACAGAGTTGAAGTGCTTTGTAGCATTGTCAAGAGGAAGGGAGTTTAGTATTTGCCAGTTCATTTGTTTGAGAATGTTTGAGAATGATGTGGGATTGAAATTACTGAGGTTACGGGTATAAATATATTGGTGCTGGTGAGGGGAAGAGGTAATTGATTGATGAATGTAAGCTGGGAAATGGTCGCTGATGGAATTAGGAGCTGTGCCAGAGCTGGTTATTTTATTAGGATCAGAGACGTAAGATCCAGTCTAAAGTGGAACCAGGGGGATTTACTTTGTTAGGTCGGGTGACTGAGTGAATTATCTGAGAGAAGTTATACTTACATTGCTTTGCTTTCCCTTCACAGGTTGCAGAAAATACAGATGCAAGTCCAGCCACTTGTACGCACAAACAAAATACCTGCTCAGCTGATTTTACAAGCTCTAGGCTCCATACTAGTGGCTATCACATTAGTTCCACTAGCAAAATTCCACATGATACTTCTCCAATGGCTATTAACAAACCAATGGTCAGTTCTGACTCATCCCATGCACCACTTAATTTTCATTTCCAGCCGATGCAAAAACAGTCTTACTTGGTGGATGCATTCAAGAGAGATTCTTCAAGGTCATCCCTTAGTCCTCCCCCAGTCCAAGCCATAGTGACCACGGATGCTTCCCAGATGGGGTGGGGAGGGCATTATCTAGGGAAGAAAGTCCAAGGCACTTGGTCCCCTTCCATGGCCAACCTGCATATCAACGTACTGGAGCTACGGGCAATGCTTCTGGCATTGCAAGAGTTTCATTCTGCTTTACCTCTAGGGATAATAGCTATTCAATCAGACAACATGCTGGTAGTGTGGTACATCAACAAACAGGGGGGAACCAAGTCCTACCCACTGTTTCGAAAAGACCTTCAAGTCTGGCAATGGACTATATCTTCCTACCACTTTCTGAAAGCAGTGCACATCCTGGGGACTTCAAACGTAATTGCAAACAAGCTGAGCAGATGTATCCTTCTGCCACATGAGTAGTCTCTGAACTCTGGAGTAGAGAAGGAGATATTCCTTCATTGGGGCCAGCCTTGCTGCAACCTGTTTGCATCACCCCTCAACAACAGGTGCAGAAACTACTTTGCCATAATTCCCCCTCAGGGGAAGTTACCCAGAGACGCTGTTCTACATAATTGACCCCCAGGTCTGCTCTATGCCTTTTCTTCCATTCCTCTGAGCCCGATGTTTCTCAAGAAAGCATCTCGGTTGAGAAGCAAGGTGATTCTCATTGCTTCTTATTGACGTTGACAGATATAGTTTCCCTTCCTGTGGCCTCATCTGCTTTGCCTACCATGGATTCTGGACCAAGTTCCAGATCTGTTGTCCCATCTCCATGGACTAGTACATCCGATCCTTCAGACTCTCAAGCTGACGGCTTGGTTCCTCCACTTCCGTTAGTCACCAGGTATAATGCTATACTTACTCCCGTGTGGCATATTTTGCTGGCATCTCCTAAACAATCCACTAGACCTCTCTGCCTAAGCAGATGGAAGAGATTTTCTATCTTGGTCTCTGATAACACATTAGACCCCTTTTCAGTGCCAGTAGAAAAACTTTGGAATTTGTGGCTGCCATTTTTAATAAGGGAGCCTCTGTCTCTACAGTCAAAGTTATTTTAGCAGCGATTTTGAATTTTCGTATTAGTTTTGGAGACCAACCTTTGATTTCCCACAGACTTTGTAAAGCTTTCCTAAAAGGTACTAGGTGCTTAAAGCCCCATTTTAAAGGTCCTTTCCTACTTTGGGATCTGACCTTAGTACTGCAGTCACTTAAGGCACCACCCTTTGAACCAGCAGCCACCTGTGATTTAAATTTCCTGTCATGGAAGACATTAAGTCTCCGAATTACAAGCCCTATGCTCTAAAGCTCCTTACTTAATTTTCCATAAGGACTGTGTGTCACTCGGAGCAAATCCAACCTTTTTGCCTAATGTGAGCTCAGATGTTAATATCAGTCAGTCTATAGACTTACCAGTATTTTTCCCAAACTATTCTAACAAGAGCGTACTGCCTTCACCTTCTGAATATACATAGGCAGCTGCAATTCTATCTAGACAGAACAAAACAAATTAGACGATCGGATCAACTATTTATATCCTTCGCCAGTGCAACTATAGGAAGATCAGTCTCCAAGGTAACTGTCTCCAGGTGGTTGAGAGAATGCATATCCTTCATATACAAGAGGTTGAATATGACACTCCCAAAACCAGTCATGGCACATTCTACAAGATCAGTGGCAACTTCTACAGTCTTTCATTCCAAAGCTTCTATGTCAGACATTTGTGCTGCTGCAACTTGGGCTAAGCCTCATACCTTTATTACTCATTATAAATTGGATATGGTCTCCAGGGGGAGAGCATCCTTTGGTACTATGGTGCTCAGGAATGTCCTTCCTTAAGGCCTCCCAGGTTTCCAGGTAGCTGGGGACTCTGTCCTATCAGTCAAGAATAGATGATGATTGATGACATCTGATAAAGAAGTTATGTCTTACCATAACATTCCATCTGTGTTTTCAATATTCATCTATTCTTGCATCCCTCCCGCCTTTCCCCTCCTTCAGATTTCTGGTGGAGCGATATCATGTCCTGGGTTCTTATTGTTACAAGAAGGCTTCTGACTTTCATTGCACTATTATTCTGTGTAGGCAAACTCATTCTGAGGTAACAGGGGGAATTGTGGGTAGACTTGCAGCTTAAGAGATATTTGGCTGGAGCAAGCTGTGAAATGGCCGGATGAGTTCCGAGGATCAGAACAGAGACACATCAGTCAAGAATAGATGAAGACTGATGACACAGATGGAACGTGATGGTAAGACATAACTTTTTGTATGCTCCCATAGCCAATATTGGGCCAGTGCTAAAGGTAAACTTTTTTACAAACCATGTATTCAAGTTAACATCAGTTTGGCAAACTAGATTACATTTAACTTGAGTGGAATCCATCCCAGCTGCTGTGGATGCACAATGGTCTCTGTTCAGATTTCCATAATTCTGCTGTTGAAAAATTTGTGGCATCTCATTGTAGTCCAGTTCAGCATTAGGACTATCTTCCCCCTGAATTGAGATGCTGTTCTTCCTTCCGCTTTGCTTATTGGTATCTCTGCTCAACGAGGACTGCCACGCCTCCTGGTTGCCTGGCAACATCATCCTTGCAATGGCTGATACAGCTGAGCTACAAATGGGAGTGAGTAGCTCAATCAATTGGGTGAACTGACTGACCAACTTCCTTAAGTCTCCCAAATCACTGCCTCCTGATGCCATGTCTTTCAAAGTGAATGGAAGTCCAAAAATCTCCCAAAAATACCAACTAGTAATCTGAACAAGAGGGAGAAAATAGTGCCAACCACAGAACCAGTAATCCAAAAAAAGGCACTAAGGACCACACAAACGTGATCGTAGGAGCTCAGATTTAATAAACCATGGAGGCAAAAGTACAAACATAAGTGCTTAATTAATTAGAGTTTCATTCATCAGCTGCATTACTTAATTAAAACACTTCCCCCAATTTATAACCCAACTGATTAGCCGACAACCAATGAAATAACATTAGTAAAAAAAAAAACATTAATAGAAAAAAACACATACATAGGAAAAAACAGCTTTAATAGAAAAATTAAATTAGGCAAACACATACCTGTTAAAGTCATTACCAGACAAATCTTTCTATCATTCTATAATTTGCAGTATAGCATATGGGAATATATAAAAATTTGGAAATAAATAGTTATTAAAAACAATGGCATACATAGTTCCTTGGAGATCAGTGCTAATATATATTAATATATCAATAGCATCATCTAAAGACCTTTTGTTAAATTGCCATTAGATTGCAAATAGAACTCGTACTAAAATACTTAGATTACCTAAATATCCAAAAGGTAAATAATAGCTGTACCACACCATAAGTAATGTAAAATAATGTAAATAAAACCATGCTGTTTATTTGTTTACTAGGGAAGTCCGACTTGGAACAAAGCCAGTTTTCAGTGGAGGCCCGGGGAGAAATGCTCCAGACACATGTTTTTATAACATGGGAGGAAACCGGAGGAAACAGGAGCACCCGGAAGAAAACCAAATGAACGCAGGGAGGACATGCAGACTCCGCACAGAAGGCACCTGAGCTGAGAATCGAACCAGAGAACCTCTTGCTGTGAGCAACAATGCAACTGCTGCACTACTGAAATGTTGTATAGGGAACAGATGATCAAGAGAAGGTATGTTGGCAGTCAGCAGGGGACCCCAAAAAATATGTACAGAAGAAACAAAAGTATAAGTAGACCAAACTGGTATGTGCAGGGCATTTTGTAATTTGTGAAACTGGAACATTACTGAACTGATGAAGTTGTTGTGTCTTTCAGCTTTTCCCGGTTAGGGGTCACAACAGCGGAACTCCTGATTGGCAGTAGATTTTTACGTGCCGAGTTGCCAGCTCTGATGCACAACCTTTAACGAAGGTGCGCCCATTCACACATGTCTCCACACAGAAGACGCTCTAGCTGAGAATCTAACAGGACAGCATCATACTGTGAGGCGACAACGCTACCGCAGTACTGAACTGATGAAGTGTTGCTGACAAATTAGAAGTTGTAGGTGAAGATGTTAAATACAAGACATCCTGCCTACACGTGGACAATGCAAGGTGAAACTTTGTTTGTTTTAATTAATTTACCGGGGTGTTACACTGATCACTGTAGACCATTTGCAGGAACAGCCCGGATGAAGGGATTCACAAAAAAGAAAATAGAAATTCACAAACACATAGTAATGACAGAAGGTGGATAATCCCATTGACAGTTGATAAAATATGTAAATACTAGGAGCAGAGTAGAAAGTCAAATAAGATTTAATTTTAGTAGTAAATACGACAGGGAAGCAGCAGCTGAGAACATAGGATCAAAGTAAGAGTGGTGTAGGTGAGGAGGGAGTTAGGTTATGTGTCTAGTGGAAAGGCACTTGCAGTCAGATTTTTGATGAAAGTGTGTTTTGAGTTGAGCTCTGAAGGTGGAGAAAAAGGACACTTCTTTAAGGTGAAAGGGAAAGAATTACCAGAGTTTGGGTGCAAGAATGGAGAAGGAATGGTTGGTATAGTTGATCACAGAATCATAGAACATAAGTTACTAGGCTGTTGGCCCTAAGGCCTCTACAAGCCTAGAAATGTTATACCCTTGTTCCCTTATGGACCAAAATATATAGTCTATGTATCCATGCAAATCTAAGATCAGTACCACCTGCCCCGTCTTAAGAGGAACATAGGTGAAACCCCTGGTGTAAATTTATGATTTCCCATCCAATTGTCCAGTTTACGCTTAAATAAGGTCATTGAGGAGCTGTGGTTTACGTGACTTGGGAGTTTTTTCCAGAGGAGTGGCAATGTCTGGGAGACATGTCTGTCTCTCCAGCATGTCCTGTTAATTTTTTATTTTTATTTATTTTAGATCCAGAAAAGTCCAACTCGACACAGGTCCATTTTCAGCAGAGGCCCAGGGAGAAAAGCTCCAATAAAGTGCATGCAAGAAAATATACAATAAATGTAGCATCTAACAAAAAATACACATTACTAAGCTTAGATACAAGAAAATGTAGCATATACATATAAGCATGTATACATCATACAGTTTTTACAGCACCTAAGTCAGCATATTCAGCATTAGTACAGTAAAAGGTTTTTGCTACTAGTATAACCAATTATAGGGGAGAAGAAAGTAAAAAAATTGGAGACCCTGGTAATAGTTTATTAGTCTGAATCAGCCTGAGGAGTAGCATGAGCAAAGCCAGTTGTTTAAGTAGTGGGCTTTCAGGAGTTAATATTGCAGGTTAGGTTAAAAGGTTATACATATGTAGAAAATGTATGGTAAGGAAGTGTTTAGAGAGTGATATAAACCAAGGGAGTAGGTTGTCTGCACCATGGAGTGCTTCCAGCGGTATATTTTCTAGAAGTGGAACAGATTATTTGCATGTAATTTTCTTAAAATAGAAGAGGGGGATAAAAGGAGGGAACCTAAGTGAGTTGGGGTGGGAGGTAGAAGTTGTTGTACTAGGGAGGTTGCTGAATTAATTGAAAAAGTCAGAGACTGAGAGTTGGCCTTGGGAGGTCTGGTTGGTGATAGGAGAGGAGGTGAGGGCAGTGGATTTAAGGCATGTGAGAAGATTTATTTCCTGTCAAAAATGTTTGGGTTTGCCCAGAAGAGCAAGCTGCTTGACTTTGAAGTAGTTGGTTTTGTGCCTGCATATGGCTTGCTAAGCTTGGATTATGTAGAGAGGTAAAAGTAGTACGATTTTATGGTGAGGGGTTTTGTCTCCATGAGGACCACACATTGCCCCTAAGTTTGAACATAGTTTTTCAGTTCAGTGGTAGTCAGTTTTTTTTGTATCTGAAAGGGTGGTGTGTCAGAGGGAAGAATTTTTCTTGAAGTTGAAGGAAGGTATGTGTCAGAGCTGTTGCAGCCAAGTTGGGGTTCTGTAAGTTACTAATGGGAGACTTGTCGAAAGTTGCTAGGTGTTTTTTTTTGAGGTCTGAATGTTACTAGTTTGGGGCAGTTTTGGTGACTGATGGATAATTTGGAAGGTTAGTAGGCAGTGGTTACTGAATGAGGTTGGAAGAACAGATATATTAGAGGTGACGGTAGGGTTGTTAGTGATTAGCAGATGCAGGAGGCAGAGGTTGTTGGTATGGAAATTTGCATGAGTAACATCACTGACTAACTGTATAAGGTTAGTATTGGGTAGGAATTCAGCAGTTATAGCTCAAAGGACCTAGGTAGTTTAGATTAAAATCACCTAGAATTACAATATCTTTATAGTTTAGATCAGCTAAGGTGATAGTAAGAATAAGGGATTTAAATTTGTTAAGAGAGGCTGGAGATTGAAGTTAGGAAACTGCGATTAGAAGATGACTGATCCTCAAGGAGGGAAGGTTTAGAAGGATACAGTTGGGTTCAGTATCTGAGGAGGCATTTGCTTATGCAGTGATAGTTGGTTTAAGGTTGTTATTATAAAGAATGAGAATGTCTCTGCCTTGTCTACTGCTAGGTCTGGTGTCTTGAAGGTATTTCTAGGAGGGAAGTAGGTTCTGGAAATTAGGAGCGTTTTGTTTGAGCTGTATTTCAGTGACAGCTGTGCTTTCAGGTGAATGGGTTGTTAGGAAGGTATTTATCTGTTCAAGTTTATTAGAGATGCTTTGGGCATTAATTTAATGCACATGAGCGGGTGTCGGTGTCAACAAAAGTTGTCTGTGTTGTGTGTTGAGAGGAACCTGGTTGGACTCAATGTTGGGTCTGAGGAGAAGTATGAGCAGGATAGGGGTGAATTTATAGAGGTGTTTAGGAAGCCTGAGATGGGGTTGTTGGGGTTTGGTAGGTTTGCAAATGAGAAAGGGGATCTATTAAAATGCATTATGGCACTGTGTAAAGAAGCAGTGAAACGAAGGGAAGATGGTGAAAATGTTAACATGTTTATAGTTCATTTTTTAAACAGCCATATCTGTTCAGTAGTGTTTGGAATGACTGTGGACTTGTGGTTTGGTGATGATGGTGGTGAAACAGCTGGCACCGGGAACAGGAACAGTTTTGAAAATGGCCCTAAACTATGTGTGGAGTATGAAAACTGGGCTGGATGAAAATAGAGATTGTAAAGTTTGTTGAGTTGAATAAAAAATTAACACATGATGAATGGGATGTTGTGAGAATGGTGATGCCAAGCCATTGTGCTGAGGATTATCAGTGGTGTGTGTGCTTAATATTATTAAATGCATAAAATGTGGAAAGGGCACATTTATATGTATGTATACAGTATAAAATTGATATTAAAACACTGATGGTGAGCAGGCATATGGCGGATGTTATTTTGTGACATGAGGGTTTTTCTGATTGTATCATTTTGTTATTGTACCTAAAAGTGAGAATGCATTATATTGTTGCATGAATAAGGAAGCTATGATAATGTGCAGCCAGTGAACTGTGAGATGGGATATGTATAATCACTTAAGCTATGAAAACATGGATGTTTTTTACAGATCACAACGTGTGCCATTGTTCTTTGATTTTGAGGTGAGGATAGTGACAAGAGTTGCTTAGTATATAGAAATGACAGTCTTTGGAATACTTGTGTCTGGAAGTTAGTTTAGAATGGATGAACTGTAATATTGTGGGATGACAGCTGGTGTTATCAAATATCAAATCCTGGAAAGGATGTTTACACTGATGTTCCACTCACCAGACTAGACAAGGAAAAAGTTACTGTCAGCTGCCTGTCAGGTGCCAGGATCTGCCACATAAAGCATGCACTAAGGTCACTCCACAGCAAGTACAAATATGACTCTTGTCATTTTCCATGTTGGTGTGAATGACCTGAGACATACCTCCCTGGACTACATGAAAAGAGATATGGAGGAGCTTTCTGATCTTGTAGCCCAGGCAGGTATGACCCTAGCCCTGAGTAGCATCCTGCCATCACCCAGAATGATACCACAGTACAAGGACAAAATGGTTGACTTCAACAGTTGGCTAAGCTTCTGGTGTCATTCTAAGGGGATCCAGTATATGTCTGCCTGGGATGACATGATCGACAGACCACGATGCTTTGCCAGAGATGGCCTGCACCTGTCGCCCTTGGAATTCCTGATGCTCACTAAGGCTCTTGCCACCCCTGTAGTGCCTTTTTTTAGGCAAGATTCAAGTGACAAATTCACCACCATAACAGGTACAATCAAGCAAAATCTGAGGGTAATGCTACTTAATGCTAGAAGTCTAAACCTCAAATTGCACTCACTCGAGGCACTCCATAAAATGGAGAACATCGACATCTGTGCAGTGACAGAGATCTGGTTCAAGGCTCCAGAGAGCACCCCTGCATTACCAGGCTATACTTCATACCATACCTTTCGGCCACCTAACCTGGACTGAAGCACTAAAGGCGGAGGCGTGTCCATATTCATTAAGGATATCCACACCTCCAGGCTAGTTCCTCAGCATAATGCATCTGAGATTATTCAAGTGCAACTAACTCTGGGCAAGACCGCAATGCAAATTGTAGCTTGCTACAGATCCCCCACCACGCCCCAGGATTCCCACTCCTCATTTCTTGATGCACTGGAAAATATTAGTGTACAACCTAACACCATAATAATGGGTGATTTCAATTACCCCACCATTAACTGGGAAAACTACTCATGTACCACCTCTCGTGCTCACCGTTTTCTGGAATTCATAAATTCCAATGGCTTGGATCAACTTATCCACACCCCCACCAGGGGCAGCAATATCCTAGACCTGTACCAACATGGGCAACTGGTGTTCCACACCACAGGTCAATTCCTTGTTGGTCAGATCCGACCACAAGCAAATCACCCTAGACATCCACAGCCCACCCCACCCCCCATTAGGAAAACCACTGTAAAAAAATTCTCCAAAGCCAACTTTGCGCTTCTTAAGACAAGAAGTGGCAAATTTCATGACACCCATGCTGACGAACAATAGAGGTACGACTGCTGAATCCTATACAATTGCACTTTATAAGCACTTACATGAGTGCATGGATCGTGCAATCCCTAACAGAACCAAGATGCTATCCTCCAAAAAAAGGAAGCTGATCTGGTGGTCCCCTGCTATAAACAAACTCTACAACAGAAGAAAGAAACTGTTGCAAAAAAAGAGTAAAATCCCATGATTGGAGGAACTCCGTGGTCAGCCTCAGTAAGACGCTGAGATCCCTCATAAAATCCTCCAAACCTAGTTACGAATACAAAATCGCCACTGATTCTAAAGACAACTACAAAGCATTCTATAGCTATGTCAAGAATCTCAATGGCAACACTCAGATCTGCTCTGAGTTACAGCACAATGGCACTAAATATACAGAACCAACTGATATTGCCAACATCCTGGCAGATAGGTTCAGTGCTAACTTTATCCCTCTCTCATCCCCTAAAGGGCCCATCTCTATACTGGAAGAATGCAAAGTTCCTGTAATCATGGCTGCACAGGTAAAAAAAATCACTCTCCAAAGCCAAGAACACAGCATCCATAGGACCTGACAACATCCCAGGCTGCGTTCTACATGAACTACAGAATGAACTGGCACCCGACCTAAGTACCATGTTCAGTCATAGCCTCACCTCAGGCTTTGTGCCCACTGAATGGTGCACAGCAACGGTTATCCCACTCCACAAAGGGGGAGCCACCACGGACCCCGGGAACTATCACCCCATTAGTCTGACAAGCCTGGTCTGCAAGGCTATGGAGCGTATCATCATTGAATTTATAAACAATGACATTGGTAATCTCCAAACTCTGGACCCTACCCAGTTCAAGTTTGTAAAAAGAAGATCATGTCTCCTAAACCTGATAGACTTCTTGGAAGCGGTCACAAAAGCCGTAGATGAGGGTAAGGTGGTTCACACAGCCTATCTAGATCTTGCCAAGGCTTTCGAAACCATCCCCCACTGTGGAATTATAGACAAACTCACTAAACTTGGTATAAATCTCTATGTCACAAGATGGGTTGCCGACTGGCTCACTGACAGAACCCACACTGTGAAAGTAGCAGACTCTAAATCCAACTTCAGACCAGTGACAAGTGGAGTACCACAGGGTTCAGTCCTAGGTCCTCTCCTGTTTGGTATCTACTTGTCTGAAGTACAGGCTAACACAGAAGGTCTTTGGCTAACAAAGTTTGCAGATGACTGCAAACTAGGAGCCATAATCAAAACTCCTAACGATGTGGACATCCTACAAAAGGGCCTCACTGAGACAGATGCCTGGTGTCAAAGCCATGGCCTCAAGCTCAATGCCAAAAAGTGCATTTTCATCCCTTTTGGTAAAAACTCTGTACCCATGAACTACAACACAGGTGGTAGTCTACTTAACACTGAAAGTGTGATAAGAGACCTTGGGACACAGGTGGACAGTAATCTCTCCTTTGATAATCACATTGCCACAGTAGTCAGGAAATCCTTCTACGTGGCACACCTCATCACAAAAGAGTTCTCATCCAGGAAACAAGAGGTAATTGTTCCCCTCTACTCTTCACTGATTAGACCCATTATAGAGTACAATGCCCCTTTTGGTATGTACCTCACAAGACTACTACAACAACTGGAAAGGCCACAGAAATACCTCACAAAGAGGATTACTGGCCTCAAACAGATGCCCTACGCAGACCATCTCAAAAACCTCCAGCTTTACTCTTGTCACATATCGCCTACTCAGAGGTGATCTCTGCCTAACATACAAAGCTATGTCAAACCCAGAGCAGTTGGACATGCTCCACATAAAGAAATCCCAATCCCTCCGAGCTGCACTCTAGGGACCTAAACCTTGCCACCAAAATAAACAGAACATGCTGGAGGGATAGATTTCTGTCCCAGAGACTTCCCATACTCTGGAACAAACAACCTATCTATATCAAACAAAGCTCCTCATTAGCACTCTTCAAGAAAAATCTTGATGACTGGATGGGAGATAGGAAATTCACCCTGGGAATCACTTCTGTGGCTCTGCTTGACAGGGGCACAGGAAAATAATTTTCTTAGGTGGCAAAAGCCATGGTACTGTTTGGCTAGGCTTATATAGGCCCTAGGGCCAATAGCCTAGTACCTACCTATGAACCTATGATCTGGCTGTGAATTACTTTGTGCAGTATCAGTACAAAATGTAGAGGGGAAGCATGGAATCAGCCAGACTGTGAATTGTAATGAATTGTTTAAATCAAAATGTCATAAAGAGAAAAGTGCAGTAATGATGACCATACCTCCCAACCATACCAAATTACTCAGTTTTTGCAGAGTTATGGGGTCCAAATAATGGGGTGCCACAATTCCCTAGTGGTATCCCTTCATTTTTTTCTTTTTATTTTTCGCGCTTTGTGAGCTGACATCATCACGTGTGCAATGACGTCAGTTCCGTCAGGGCTGCCAGCCTGTCAGAATTGAGCTCAAGGAGCTCGCGTTTCTGGCTGGAGCTCGCTTGGCTGTTCAAATGTTTTGTTTGCATTGTGCATGTATTTCCAGCTCTGGTTCGTATGCTTTGCAAGTGGGAACAGCACTCCGGGAGAATGGTAAGGATTTAGGAGGTTTAAGTAATGGAATAGAAAGGATGGATTTAGAAGGCCCTGGAGCGAAACGGTGTGCAATGCAAGTGAAACAGACTTGAAGTAAGGAAAACCGTGTGTGTGTGTGTGTGTGTGTGTGTGTGTGTGTGTGTGTGTGTGTGTGTGTGTGTGTGTGTGTGTGTAAATGCCCCCATTTTAATACACCTGGTGGCTAGAGGTACTCAGGCTCAAACACTATACCTTGGGTAAAAGGTAAAAAGAGCCTAAAGTTCCTAGCCATCACCACTTGTAAATTTGTGCCTCATATTTTTGATCTGTTCCTCATAAAATCTGTGGTTTTCAGGATTTTTGTGGCAAATCACTGCAAGTTTGAATTCATTAAATAATGAGAGGCATTTGAATTTCAGACTTCATATTCTTCAGAAAGTACATGGTAACACAAAACCTTTTTATTCTAGCAATTATCTAAGTTTATAAAATCAGTATTTGAAATTTGTCCCTATTTTGGGGTTGTATACCCCCATTATTGGCTTTTCCCAGGTTTTTTGTGCTAAGAGTTCAGCGCTATGGTGAGAAGTGAGAACTGAAGTTGTATTTCCCCATTATTGGCTTTGTCCAGGTTTTTTGTGCAAAGAGGTTGAGAATTGAATTCACTAAATGAGAGCCATTTAAGTTTCAGTCTTCCTATCTTGCAGGAAACTGCTGATTTGGCATAGTGGTATGTTGCTCTGACTGTAGTGCACACGGTCCTGGGTTCAAGTCTTGCCAGTGAAATGCATGGTGGTAACACAACATTTTATTTTAGCAACTTTCCAAAATTCTAAAAGCAATGTTTAAAATGTGTCCCTGTTTTTTGGCATTTTGACCCCCCCCCAAAAAAAAATTGAAATTGAAAATAAGTGTGAGAAGCTGTGCAAGATGCCTCTGGCTTACACTACTGTCATTCTATTTATAGCGTGGGTGTGGAAGTAGACTTTTATGATGGAAATGTTCTGAATTGGGCAGTTTTGTCATTATTGGTTCATGCGTTTTGTTTCATTGCCTGCAGCCTACTGGAAAAATGTTCAAACAATAAATGTAAAATGCGCTGTGTCTTACAAGTCCTGTATTATACAAGGAATATAATTTAATAAAGTCAGGAGGGTGTATAAAAGAACACATGTATGTTTCTTGTTTTGTGTGCAAGAGGCCAATGATTTGAAAACAACTCAAAGGTAATCTTTGTCCACCACTGGCCTGATGCATTTTCTTTAGATGTGGTGTGGGTTTCAATGTTGTTTCAGTGAATGTGAGTTTCAAGGGCAGAGAAGTTTTAATGCCAAGTCTGTTTCATTGTTAGACAGTGTTGCTTTGTTTAGCAGATGTCTATTGGTGTTTGTGCATTGGGCTGTAAAATGTAAAAATAAAATCCAAATAATCATTGCTAGAAGTAAAGCAGTATGCACACATTAGTGTTTATGGCAAATGGGGTGAAATAGCCAGGTAATGTGACAATGGAATGGCTGCAGGGGGACTCTGGTGCCATATTTTCTTTGTCTGTTATTCAGTTTGCATTTGAAACTTGGTATCCCACAATCCCATTGGAGTGGGCGGGGTTACATAATTTTGTATGCAAATGTTGTGTTAATCAGCAAGATTTGTACCTGTTTTTCATGGGCCTTGTCCAGATTTTTGATGATTCCAGGTTGAGAGGTATGACAATGACAATTCCCTGCTTTACGCTGTACATTTAATGCAGATGGTGTTGAGTGCAGAATACATTCAGAGGACAAATCTCTGCATGTGTGTATATAACAGTGATACTCAAGCTGCTGATGGGGTGTGGGATTTCAAGATGCCATTTTATGACATGATCATGCTTATTCATTGCAGCTGTTTATCTCCTCTAAAACAGAAACAAGCAATAGATTATTGCAAATGTAGTAAGATTTAGAGTTGGAGGTGAACCGTAGCCTACTGCTTCAATGTAAGGCAGAGTAAAATTGTTACTCAAGAGCTGATTTAAGCAGTGGATAAAGTATTTTGTGGAATTAGCAGTTTATAATGTATTTTGGGATAGTATCACTAGTAGTGAAATGTGTTAAAACAGTTTTATATTCATACAAGTATTTATTTATTTATTTAAGCATTAGGTAAAACAGTAAGGCAGATGAGGTATGAGGAAGTAAGTGCGCAGTGATAGGCTAGATGTCTGAACAGGAGGCGTGTCATAATTTAACTGTTTCACACAGGAAGTGTGTCTTAATTTAAGTGCATGTTTGTGTAGCTATGCAAATATGTGTGTGTGTGTATATATATATATATATATATATATATATGTGTGTGTGTATATATATATATATATATATATATATATATATATATATATACACACACACACACACACAGTATGTGTGTATTGATATATATATATATATATATATATATATATATATATATATATATACAGAAATATATATAGATAGATATACATGCAAGCACACACAGAAGAACGCTTTTGCTCATCTTTCAAGGACTCCAGTTCACTTTGAATAAAATGTGTAAGTAAATTGTGTCTTATAAATAAAGAATGGCTGTAGGAGACAGTAAAATATGGATTCTCTTTATAGTCTGTGTTATTCAGTGATTCTGTATTCATATTTACTTTTTCTTACTAATTTTCCATGCATAGCAAAAAAAAAAAAATATAAAACCAAATTTAACATAGGAAGATAAGTACAGCCTCTGAACTGAGTTTTATTTAAGCTTAATGTATCTTATGTGATTGTTTTATGTGTTTCTGCTGCTGGACAATAAACTGCTTTTATTTGTTAAGTTAAATTAACACTATGTTCTTATTAATAACTGAAACATTTTCCCTTATTACACCTTACAGAAAAAACTGCAACTGCTGCTCTTGACAAAGGTTAGTTATTTATTTTGATTTTTTTGCTGTAGATTTTTGATAATGTACAGTATTTCTTGATGCTGTAAGAGAGCTGTTGTACATGTACTAGACCCCCAAAACCTCCTGCTATCTAATCATCCATCTTCTATTTGACTGATTCAATCCCATCTTGTGGGAGTGCCAAGATCCTGCAATTTCTTGTATGGCAGGTGATTATTTCAAGGAGGGCTGTAGTTGCATATACTAGTGAGGGTGCTGCCCTTGAAGGATGAGAATTGGGAAAGAGAGCATCACATACACAACTATGGAGAGGATTTTTGCTCTGCCTGGGGAGCAGATCAGAAATGGGGTAGAGCATGTAATGACATCACAAAAAATCACTGTACAAATTATTGGCTCCACCTCCCCATGCTGCTGTTTGGCAGAGTGTTCGTAACACAGGATAAACCCACCCATCTCCATCGGACAGTGATTTGATCATTAGCAGAAGCCCACTTTTACCCCCCCCCCCCAAAGAAAGGAGGGCTGATGTTGATCACTTAGTCTACTCTGTCCCATCCAGCTCCTATAGTAGGTAACCTTCTGGAGGGCCAAGATTGAATGCTGAAGTGTCAGTTACCCAAGTTTAAACCCCACTGATGGTCTGAGTTCCTACACAGGAAATCACTGTCAATGAGTTCTGCCAGAAGTGATTCCCTTTTGGAGTGAATTTCCCCCTTTTCCAAGTTAGTGCAGTTGTGGAGTTGGTAGATGTAAGTTCAGGGTGTGTGAAGCTTGCACCCCCATATCAGGGATTGCAAGGAGGTTTGATCCATTCATAGTTGAAGTTCTATATTGTCTGAGCTGCTAACTGATCTCATGTCATTCATTGGGGTCATAGTCAGGGCTCTATCTCTCTATGCTACTGAACAGGGCCATCTACTAGATTTTTTTTTTATACAACCTTATATGGCTTTAGATGATGTTTGAGCTATCCAGGAATTGTAACCTGATGGGATTACTCCATAGACTTTCTGTAATAAAGTTTCTTAAAATTTCGCTGTGGTCATCAGAAAGTCAGTAACATATCTGTACTGTAGCAGTTCACAAGAATATTGTCACTGATCATGTGTCTCTAAACTAAACTTTTGCTGCTCTGTTTAAAAGTTATAATGCAAACCACGTTCCATATGATTAACTTTCTTTCCATTGGGAGGTCGAGTTTGTCTATAACAGCTTCTTGCTCATGTTAACTACCTTCAACATAAATAAGCCTTTAATATAAGGGCTTTCTGCTTTCTAGAAATAATGTGTAGATTACATTAAAATCCAGTGATTAATAGCAAAATCCAATGATTAATAGCAGAGCATCAAAAGACTAGTTTCAGATTAGAAGAACTCATGCAGTTCTGATGGATATTATGGCAAAATAAACTGCCTTGTTTATTTCTTTGTCTGGTGCTCTTTTAATACAATTGTTGTGTCTTCTTTCAGTTTCAGATAAAGATGAAACAAGTGACCCACTAATCGAAGGTAATTATATATTTGCACTTGCAATGCTGTATAGTATGTAACTGATGCTTGGTTTGTGTCTTTCCGGTTTTAGGGGCAAATGGTCTGACAGACAGAGGTAGAAAGGCACAATGTGACTTCCCTGTGAAAATGGACATATTATGCATTTTTTATTGCACAAGGAGCTCCGAAACCTTTCTTTTATCTGCTAATGATTGTTTTGATTTGCTAAACAAACAAATTTCCATGCAAGTGACAAGCTAGTTACATTATTGTAATATCTTTAGAAATGTTCTGGGTTTTAACGTGACTATTGGCACTAGAAATTCACATTCCTTTAACAGCAGAACAGCTATTTAAAGAATGAGTGCTGTAAGCTATAGTTGCAGAGTGACAGTTGTGATTAGTTGGTCAACTGAATATGCGAATGATGTGAGTAAGGAGAAGGAGTGCCTGCTTTTGGATTGCCAGGTACTGCAGTACAGACTAGATGGTGACAGTGGCATAGCTAGGGGGTCGAGAGGTGCAGTCCACACAGCGTGGAACATTTTAGGGGCGGCAGACTTCAAAAGGACTAATTAATTAATTAAAAAAAAAAAAACTTCGTAACACCAGAGTGGCAGCGCACTTCAGTATAGTGTTTATGTGGAGGGGGTAGCCCAAGGCAGGCACTAGGATCTAGAGGAAAAAGCTAAAAAGGTGTCTTCTCCTTTAAGCAAAGCTATGCATGTGTTACACGCACAGTAATGCGGATGAAAACCTACTTTGGACTCTCGCGCGCAATTTAAAATAGCCGTTCCATCTGAGACTGAGAGAGAAGGTAAGCAAATAAATTGTGTGTGTGTGTGTGTGTGTGTGTGTGTGTGTGTGTGTGTGTGTGTGTGTGTGTGTGTGTGTGTGTGTGTGTGTGTTCATTTTTAAGTTTTTTTGGCTTTTTTAGCTACTCCTTTATTTTTTCCTTTCAAAATAAAATAATCTTTTATCAGATTTCTTCTGCCAATACTATTAATATGTATATCGTGGATATTTGCTGAGATATGACTTGCAATGGCTATATAGATCACAGATTCCTATATGTTATCTGTTAAGTTATAGCTAAATACTTTTATTAAACACAGTTTGTACTTGCCCCTGCTGCATTACAAACTCATGCAAAATATGGATGTTTCTGTAGATACCACAATGATATTGCACTGCTTATAGATGGACTTCTGTTTTATTATTGGCATATTCCAATATCTGAATTACAGAGCTGCGCATATCCATAGAAACATAGAAAATAACACAGCTTTAAAGCCTCTAAATATATATAATTCCCCCTAATAGTTGGTATGACTGGTTTATTCCAAAAACAATGAAGGCAACTTCATAACTAAATAAGTGATTGACTATAAGGTGTAGATTTTCAGAGCTTCTTTTCTGAACGTGTGAAACCACATAACTAATTTTGCATTCTAACCCATTTAAAGACAGAAAAAAGCTCATAGTGACATAAACTAATGTGGTGTACTTTTCATACTTTTCATTGAGTTTATTTTCTGCACTATATTAGACTAATTACCCAGTCAAATTGCTATCGGAGAACAGTGTACTGACCCATAAATGTCAAGTAATGATGCTGAAGAAGTGCTAGCTCTGTTGGAGTAAGGAGAGTAGAGGGATAAGGCCCTGACTGTAAATGAGGTACCCCAGGATCCATTAGAGACTGGGGCATGTTTTGGAGCTGGTATTGGGAAAAGAGGAGTAATGCAGTTCTACCATTACAGCTTTCTTTTAGAGAAGGTTGTGAAAATCCAAAGCACATGTTCTTACATCAGAATCATTGGTGGAGAATGGCAACCACATGGGACCACTGGCTTCAAGGAGGCAGGGATGTATTGAGAAGTTACTAACACACCCTTACTGATATCCACTGCATGTAAAACCCTGGAGTACAATACTAGGCATGGGCAAAGACTTAAACTAAAAGCCTCTGTTCTCGACAGATAATGGCAACACTCTCTCTTGTGGGGCATACTTCTCCCAGGGAAAATGTGCTGTAGGGCTCTCACCTCTCACAATAGTAATAAAATGGATTAATAAAGCAAATGAAGAAGAGAAGTTTGATTGTCACTCTGGGCAGGAGAAAAAAGCAAGCAAAACATATCTAATGGTGCTGAAGTGTGACAAGCAGCTATGATGTATGGATTTTAGTAACATGTATACATTTTATTTAATGCCATTCAGCCTTTGAGCTGATGATACAACATGCAGTAGGAGGAATTTACAGAGAAACAAAGCTTTGCAAGCAGTGCCAAGGTAATTCTTAATGAAAAAAATGCCACCTACTACTATGTTCAGTGAAATCCCCTTTCTTTATAGGGCAACTCCATCCAATAGACAACAGCTCTTTTCCCCTAGAGTATATTTCCTTTCTAGAAAATGATACTCACACTCTCACATGTAAATAATATTTCATTATTAGGACTTCGATATGTTTGTACATTGTTTTAACTATTCCATTAATATTCAAGCAAAAAAATTTTTCTTACCAGAAAAGAAAAGCATAAACCATTCTTATCTATATCACATATTCCAGTGTGCTTTACCTTACTATGCATATATTCATACTAAATCTACTTCTGTATATTATCTTGAATATTTTAATTCTACTTTTTCTGTCCAACAATCTTATCCTAGTGTGATGTTTATATATAGCAGGTGCTCCGATAACATCCTTAAAGCTCTCTGTCAACAAACAAGAATTTATGCTTGATTTGTTACCCTCAGTTAATATAATGTGGCAGGCAAATCCCTATGTTTCTATCGCTCCCTTTCTTTAAACTATGTAATGCCTGTCAAAGTCTCTCGTATCTTATTTCTGCTAAGCATGATTGGTCTATTTTTAGCCCCATTAATTGCTAAAACAACTCTCATCAAAGGAACACACGAAGTAAACATTAATCTTTCAGTGCTACTCTGTTCATCTTTCTTTCATAATACATTTAACTTGACGATGTATCATGATCTTGCTGTTCTTAAGCATTTTATCTAGTCTACACATCAGAACAAACAACAAGATTACAAGCTGTCATATGTTTTTTCTGTCTGTTCATTTTGAAAGATCATCCATATCAAACCAAATTCAGTTTGTGTTGCCTTTCTTTTCTGATCATGCCATTTAAAGCACACTTAACACAACTGTCATCCACCCATATCCATTCATCTCTTCAGTTATATAACTTTCTTCTGGCTTCAGCATACTAGCATTTCACTGATGTTCATCGTGCATACAGCTGCAGTCATTACAGATGGGTTATCCTGCCGTCAGGCGGGTCCTCGGTCAGCAGAATTCCAAAGTCTAGGTCCGGCGTCGGTTGTCGTCGCTTCTTCCCTGACGTCAGTGCGGCAGGGGTATAAAAGAGGCAGCCGACGCCATTTTCTTCAGTCTTTCTTGCCGCGCGGTGCCCAAAGCAGAAGCAGTTCGCAAGTGCCGGTTGGCCAGCTCCTGAGATTTACAAACTGTATTTCAGCCGAAGTCTTCTTTAAAGCTAAGTACCCCATTGGGGAAACTTTTCTTGCCTCAGTCCGATGTCAGACAAAGTTAATAATTGCATTTCTTGTGGGAAGCAAATACCGCATAAGGATTTTCACTCTTTCTGTATACCTTGCTTAGGGCCAGACCACGACGTCTCGGCCTGCTGTTTTTGTGCTAGGTTCAACAAGAGCACTATTAAGCGCTGGGCGGAGTTCGCCCTTCATTATTTTGGCAAAAAATTTAATTATATCATGTCGTCGGATACACCGACACCAGTTTCAGGAAAAAGACGCAAAGACAAGGACTGCCATCCGAGGTCCACACCGAGTATTGAGACCACGCTTAAGCCGACTACCGGTTCTCCGGTTCTCAGCGAGGTGCCTACACAGCCCCTGACTACCGATGAAACTATTTTACCAGTGTCTTCAGTACCCAAGGTCGCAGGCTCCTTGGTCTCATTTCCCACTGCAGATACCGACGCCACTCTTGGCGGGGAAACAGAAAATTTAGTGAGGCCTGCCATTTCTGAAGGTATCTTCAGGCCTTTAACTTTCTCTATTAAAGCCTTCACTAAACCTAAAGCTACCATCAAAACTAAAAAACAAGGCCCTCAGACCTCCTGTCAAGGCCCCATGCCTAAAAAACAGATGCTTAAAATGGCTGAGGATTTGATAACTCTCATCAGGGGTTCTCAACCACCCTCTGACAAAAGACCCAGATTGGAGGAAGACTACCCTTCTTCAGACCAGGCTTCTATTACCTCAGACCATTCTGAGGACCAGGATTATGCCTATTCCCCTTTTGAAGACTCTGATGCTGAGGAGTCTATTCCCTCAGTCTCCTCCCCTGAGGACTACTCTTTTGGGGAAACCCTGCATACATTGAGGGAGCACTTCCACTGGGAAGGCCAAGATTACTCAGATTCCAAGAAAAGGCTCAGGGAATTTCTACTGCTCCCCCAGCATAGGCCCCTGGCCATCCCTCCTGTTTTAGATATTTTGGATGATGTGTACGCAGAAGCCAGTCTTAATCCAGATTCTTTACCTCCAGCCCCTGTTAAACCAGACAGGTATTACCGGGTTCCTGATTCTCACCAGTTCCTTTATAAAAGCCATACTGCTGACCCAGAAACAATTTCACAGGGTCCCAAGGGATAAAGGCCTCTACTGCTAAAAACCCTTTACCTTCAGAGAGAGATTCTAGAGCATTAGAAAGGTGGGGGAAAAAGGTGTATACATCAGCCACTTTAACCATGAGGGCATTAAACTGTCAATTTCATATGTTAAAGTACCAACAGTTTTTGTTATCCCAGCTGAAAAGCAAAATGACACAAACAGAACAACCAGATTTGAAAGAGTTGCAGGATTTTTTGCATGGAGCAGAGCAAGTGGGTAAACATACCTTGCAGTGTGGTTTTGATGCTTTAGAGGCCTCATGTAGAGCTGCTGTCACAGGGTCTGTCATACGTAGACATGCTTGGCTCAAAGAGCAAATCTTACCAGATCATGTCAAAGCAAAGTTATTAGATGCACCACTTCAAAAAGATGTATTGTTTGGTGTTAAAGCTGAGTAGGTACTAAAGAAAATGGAGGAAAAAGCGAAATCTATGCAAACAGTTAAAGTTTTTTTGCAGGTGCAACCTCCACGCTTCAGCAGAAACTGGCCTTCAAAAAATTGGTCCTTTCCAGCCATGGACAGACCTCAAAGGGGCAGATACAGACGCCCAAGGGGTAGAGGACAACCTCAAGGATCTTACAGAGCTAGACAGTGGCAAGCACCAACCCCAAGAGGTGGAGAAGATAGATCACAGTCATTTAGAAAACAGACACAATGACTTCCCCCTATGCCTGCCAAACAAAGCTATAATGGCAGCACATTTGGGCTGAAAACTGGCATTATTTTCAAAAACTGGCACATTGTTAAAAAAAGACAAATGGATTCTGGACATTATAGACAGAGGCTACAGGTTCCACTTTCACACCCTTCCAAAAATGAGAAGCTTGCCAAACCTGCCACAAAATCAATGGGCAGAGGCACAAAGACAAGTTTCTGCTCTCATGGATATGAAAGCAATTCAAGAAGTACCTGCAAAAGAACAAGGTCAAGGTTTTTATTCCAGACTATTTCTGGTACCAAGGAAGGACAAAGATTGGAGACCCATCTTAGACCTATCCATCCTAAACCCATATCTACAGGTACCAAAATTCAAGATGCTCACATTACAGCAGCTTCTTCCCATGCTGTGCAAGGAGTCTTGGCTGGTAACGTTGGACCTCAAGTAGGCATACCTGCATGTCCCTATCAGACAAGATTGCAGAAGATACCTCAGATTTCTTGCAGGTTCAACCCATTTCCAATTCTCTGCATTGCCCTTTGGCTTATCTACTGTGTCCAGAGTGTTTACGAAATACCTGGCATCAGTAATTGCCTTCTGCAGACAACAAGGAATACAAATCTACCCATATCTGGATGACTGCCTGATTCAAGCGGACAGCAAGGACATTCTGTTGCAGCATCTGGCGTTTGTAATAAAACTGTTAAACTACTTGGGATACAAAGTGAACAAAAAGAAATCAAAACTAATACCTTCTCAACAGATAATTTTCCTGGGTGCCAGCTTAAATACAACCACCCAGATGGCCTACCTCACGCCAGACAAACAAGGGCGACTGTCTCAATACTTCAACAAAATGGCAACTTTAACCAGACTAACTGCAAGGAAAGTCCTGCAGGCTCTGGGATTCATGGCATCTTGCATCCTACTGATATCATGTGCAAAGTGGCATATGAGGAAACTGCAATGGTACCTAAAACACTTATGGTCTCAACACAGCCACAGCTTGGAAACAATTATACCACTCATTCCATGCATTCAAAAGAAATGTTTGTGGTGGGCTCAAGCATGCCAAAGAAACACAGGTCTCCCTTTCTGTTTACCTCAAGCAACTCAAATCATCACAACGGATGCCTCAGACTATGCCTGGGGAGCACACATGGCAGATCAGTGCATTCAAAAAAGATAGTCCCAAAAAGAGAAGCACCTACACATCAACCAAAAGGAGATGCTAGCCATGCAAAATGCCCTTATGACCTTCAAGGACCTACAGCAACCAGGCCAGCTATTGATAAGGACAGACAACACCACAGTCATGTGGTACATAGACAGGTGGAAACTCATTCATACCCCCTGTGCAGGCAAGCCATGACCCTGTGGAACTCAGCTCTGGAATTACAAATTCAATTACAGGCACAATTCCTGCCAGGGAAGGAAAACACACTGGCAGACAACTTAAGCAGAAACATGACAGACCCACACGAATGGAAGTTGCATCCTCAAGTCTTCTCAAAGATAACTCAGGCATGGGGACAGCCAGACATAGATCTGTTTGCTACCCACAGAAATTACCAGTTGAAAAAATTCAGTTCAAGGACCTGTCATCCACAGGCCTGGAAAGTGGACGTACTCTCTTTCAATTGGACAACATTGACAGTCTATGCCTTCCCACCTCTTCCTCTACTGACCAAAGTTCTATTAAAAGCCAGAGCAGAGAGGCCACAAATGATTCTCATTGCTCCAGACTGGCCACGACAGCACTGGTATCCTCCCCTAAAGAGCCTGTCACACTCACCACCATGGATCCTACCTCTTGTTCCTCTTCTGTTGTCTCAGCACAACTACAAAACCCTTCACAGCCAGCTCAAAACCTTAAATCTAGCTGCATGGAGAATACCTTAATTTCCCAACAGACTCTCCTCTCCAAGGAGGTGCAGGATGTCATCTTGGAGGCCAGAAGACCCTCTACTAGAAAAACCTACTCCGCCAAATGGAAACGATTTTGTTCCTGGAATCAAGAAAAGGGCCAGAATCCTTGGGTAATAAATATACCTCAAATTTTACAGTACCTAGCTGAGATGTTAAACCGTGGCCTTTCCTTCTCCTCCATCAAGATCCACGCTTCAGCCATTTCTGCACAATACAATACAGATACTCCTTTATTCTCACATACTCTATTAAGGCAGTTCCTCAGAGAGGCAAAAAAATATAAAACCCCCACGGAAACCACCAGTCCCAGCTTGGGACCTCAACTTCGTAGGTCTATTCAAAACTGTGGGATAATGTCTTTATGACTTAACCCATAAAGCAGTTTAATTTCAAGAATATGTTTTTCAAGATCAGGTGGATTAGCCTCTTCTCTCCCAGTATATGCTGTTGCAATGTATGCATTTAATTCAGTTATAGTAATACATGCATTATTTATTTATTTATTTTATTTATTCCAGTTTGATGTTCTTTTCCTTCCAGCAGGGCACACTGTTAGTACATTTTAACACAAGCAAACCTCACAGATACATTTTCAGCAGAAGCATCTGTACAAATCAGTTTGATATACAAATGACATATAATTATTCACGAAATTCCAGCTAGCTGTGCTGCCATATGTTACACATCTACTTTCCTACTTCTACTGGCATGGCTGGCAGTACCTCCTATCATCACAGGGAGTTTAAGCTTGAAAGATAATGCAAAATGCCACTGAGGTAGTCAAGAATTCAAGCATCTACTGTTACAGGAAAGTAGGATTATGACAACTGTATTTTATAGTAAGCACATAACTTTTGTTTCCTCATATGACAGTATCAACACTGTCAGTGTATGCACATATTTCCCACTGTATAATTCAGATCTGTTTTTATAGCTCCATATGTGCTTTCTTGTATATTTCTCCCTTTATATATATATATATATATATATATATATATATATATATATATATGTACATATTATGATATTGCATTACTTTGTGTAATTGTACGAATCCTTACACCAGAGTTATGACTGAAAATAGTCAACAGACCTGTCCATGTATCCAGGAAGTAAATATGTAAATAAGTAAAAATAGTGTTGTTTGCAATAATAATATAATCTTCTGAAAGGTCTCTGCACCTTAGAATAAAAAAAGAAATATTAAACCCAGTGGTTTAGAAATTTTCCAAAAAATTTGATGAAGGGTACCTGTTGACTGAATTCTGGTCATGTAAATGACTTACTCCTGCAGAGGGATAATCAGTGGACTGGCAAGGGGCAATAGGAGGACAGGTGTAAAGATGATGAAGGTGGGATGAAGTGAATTTTAACTGAATAGGAATAGAGAAACAATATATATATAGGGATCCACTACCAAGAGTGAGAAATAAAGTAAGAAATGTGTGCATTGTTGAGGGGAGGAGGTGGAGAGGAATGTTCTTCATATGGTTTCACTACTGCAGTTTAATTCCCTATACATGGGAATTAGCTACAGGCAGATGTGTAGTCTTCAGGTGAGATTTCATGAATTACTGGACCTTCTTAGAGCAGAGCTGTAATGTTGCACATGTCAACAACATCAGCATGATACTTCAAAGGAAAGTAGACACCAGCTCATGTTCATTGTTATTATGATGTATGAAGCATAGGATTGTTACTTCCCTTGCTCATTCCCCTCATGTTCATTCTTTTAATGATGTATGAAGTGTAGGATTGTTACTTCCCTTGCTCATTCCCCTCATGTTCATTCTTTTTATGATGTATGAAGCGTAGGATTGTTACTTCCCTTGCTTATTCCCCTCATGTTCATTCTTTTTATGATGTACGAAGAATAGGATTGTTACTTCCCTTGCTCATTCCCCTCATGTTCATTCTTGTTATGATGTATGAAGCATAGGATTGTTACTTCCCTTGCTCATTCCCCTCATGTTCATTCTTTTTATGATGTATGAAGCATAGGATTGTTACTTCCCTTGCTCATTCCCCTCATGTTCATTCATTTTATGATGTATGAAGTATAGGATTGTTACTTCCCTTGCTCATTCCCACTCATGTTCATTCTTTTTATGATATATGAAGCATAGAATTGTTACTTCCCTTGCTCATTCCCCTCATGTTCATTCTTTTTATTAATGTATGAAGCATAGGATTGTTACTTCCCTTGCTCATTCCCCTCATGTTCATTCTTTTTATGATGTATGAAGCATAGGATTGTTACTTCCCTTGCTCATTCCCCTCATGTTCATTCTTTTTATGATGTATGAAGCATAGGATTGTTACTTCCCTTGCTCATTCCCCTCATGTTCATTCTTTTAATGATGTATGAAGTGTAGGATTGTTACTTCCCTTGCTCATTCCCCTCATGTTCATTCTTTTTATGATGTATGAAGCATAGGATTGTTACTTCCCTTGCTCATTCCCCTCATGTTCATTCTTTTTATGATGTATGAAGCATAGGATTGTTACTTCCCTTGCTCATTCCCCTCATGTTCATTCTTTTTATGATGTATGAAGCATAGGATTGTTACTTCCCTTGCTCATTCCCCTCATGTTCATTCTTTTAATGATGTATGAAGTGTAGGATTGTTACTTCCCTTGCTCATTCCCCTCATGTTCATTCTTTTTATGATGTATGAAGCATAGGATTGTTACTTCCCTTCCTCATTTCCAGAAGGTTCAAGAGTGTTAAGTACCCCATTCTGGTAACTTTTTTCCTAATATCTTAGAGTGAAGTGTAATTATGTCCTGCTGTTATTATTTTTTGTTATTGTTGTTATTTTTTCTGTCCCAAGACATACCTAGAAAATAATACCAGTATGTGTGCCTGCAGGTTACAAATTCTTCTTCATAGATTATTTTGTCGCCCAAGACATACCTAGAAAATAATTCAAATTATTACCTTCATTGGCTTTTTTTAGCTTAGGCAAGGACCATCTGGCCAGTCTTTGTGAGCACTACAAAACCATTACCAAGAAAATTTTGCTTTTTCTTATCCAGAATAATAAGACCTATTGGAACCACAAAAAAGTCTTCCATCAAGTCATGGGATGTCTGTCTCTCTTCCATCTAAAGACTCTGCAATGAGTGTGAAATATGTGATTACTAAGACAACTGGATAAACATAAAAAGCTAGCTATAAATGATTCTGTGGACAGAAATGCATGTTATTAGTTGCCCTGCCAGTCTAACATGAGCCTGACCGCATCAGCACTAGTGAGGTGAAGCTTTGCCTGCCCCCAGTTCCGGTGCCTAGTGTGTTAGAGCCTTTACTTTTGCTTGCCCTTTAGAGGCAGACAGCAGACACCTAGCATCTTTGATGAACTAGGCTTCAGACATTTCTGTAGCTGCTACATGCAGGTATCTGGGCATCTGAAGTAGAGGATGCCAGTCCAGCATAACTTGGTATTTCCACCCAGATATGCAAAATATTCTCATATTCCCAGGAGATTCCTGCTGTTATAGTTGTACTCTTAAATACAGCAATTCCAGCTCCTATTTGTTTAATTGTTTTATCTATATCCATTTCAGCACCACCAATATCTCACCAAATGATATCCTTTGCTTCACTGTATGCCCCAGAGCCACACATTTCAGTTTTAGAAAGTTCATAGAGGAATACATGGTGGCCTGGTAGCGATTTCCTTCCACCAATAAATCTCAGAAACTTCTAACTTGGGTATTTTTCCCCAAGGTAAAAGAAAGAAAGACCCTTCCGAGAAGAAGCATCTCGCCTGCTTGTATCAGATATATTTTTTGCTGACTTGTTATAAGGATAGCTAAGACACTTTAGCTTCCAACTCTTCTTTTGTATTATGTCTTCTTTTGAGAAAGATTTTGAACTTAGAAATTTGGGAAGGTTGTAAAAAATACCCAATTCCAGAAGAGGTACCATGAGAGTTTGGGAATGGGCAAACCTGGGTGAACTGCCATCCTAGTCCCATCCATGAGAATGTGAAGGGCCAGTTATTGCAAGCACCATTGGATAAAGAGTCATTGTTCAATCATTTACAAGAAATCTTTAAAAGATTTTGAATGAAGGGAAAATATACAGTCCTCTTACTGTCAGTAGCCCAGCAGTTAACACACTTGACTTTGACTTTGGGGTTATTTTTCCACACAAGATGCTTGGATTAATTATTTATTTGTCCTTTGCTGACTGTGTTAGTCTCACTAGTCTAGTAGCCTCTTTTCAGGGGAAACCTGGGGTGGTGGTGGTAATAATAATAATAATAATAATAATAATAATAATAATAATAATAATAATAATAATAATAATAATAATAATATCCATTTGTTAACCAGGTAGACCTAGTGGTCACAGTCTCTTTTCAGTGCCAGTCTCCCAAGTGCAATGCCTGGTTAAGTGACATTCACCAAGGTTACACAGTAAGCAAATAAGGGCTGAAGGAATCAAACCTTCTACAGCAGGAACTGCAGTTTATAGCCTTAACCCTCTGTTCCAGCTGTAAACTACTAGGGGAAATTTGGCCAGGGCACTGGGGAACCACCCCTACTCTTTTCAGTACTTGCTGTGGTATCTTTCACATCTGCTTGAGCTTACACCAACACCAGCAGATTTTTCAATACTAAGACTGCAGTGCAGTATATGGGGAGTGTTACACTCCTGAGTTGGTCGCTATTCAGACGAGATGTTAAACTGAAGTTCCATCTACCTGAGTTAGTGGTAGCTCAAGTGGATGTAAAAGATTGCACAACACATATCAAAAATAATAAAGCAGCTGTATTTTCATTTTCTTCACAGATAGCTTACACTGTTTGCATCATTTTACTCTTCAGAACGTGCCACATCTGTTTGCAGTTGTATAGTCATTTATAAATTTTCATGTAGAGACTCATACCCCATCCTTTCTGCCACAACTGTTTTTGTATTTTAACCGATCACCACAGTCCCAAAATTTATTTCATAAAAATACTTCAATCTATACTTCCCCAAATTCCGTACAGTAAAGCAGTATTCTGCCTACCCTTTTATCTCCCTTACATATATTGTCATACTTTATAATGTCTTGCTTATGTCAAGTTCTGTAAAACAGTCAGTTGTATTTTTATTAAACTTTTATTAAAATATTTCTTATGGTTTATATTTCAGCAAGGCATGTTCTTCTGTACAATACCATACACAGTGTTTTTCTTGCTGCTTATATTTCATCTACCCTTTTACAGACTTTTTTTTTAACAATAGAGTCCCCCAAAAAACAAAAAACATTTATCATTTACCATGCATCCTTAAACTTTTTTGTTTCTAAAAATGCTCTTCTTTCTACTTCACATAAGCCTTCCCATGGATTAATATAATTATTTTGCTGCATTATTTTTTCTTATGACTCATTTTTTATGTTTTGTACCTCACCAGACACTTTCCATGTTTGATTTTATGCATGTGTTCATTTATGTCACTTATATTATGTTTTTTCTTTGTTTTTTTTTCCATTTTATTCATTACTTCTTTGCTAGTTCATTTCTTTCTTTTTCCCTTTTTTATCACCCAAAATGCATGCAGCAATGACAGATAAACTACAGGATTTCTTAACTCTAACTAACCTTTATCTTTTGCACAGTACAACACTCCTCTTTTGATGGGACAGTGCATAGAACCCTATATAATAGTAAGTATTATTTCCAGTAATTAATTTTGTTCATCCTTTAGAAATGCATATACACCTCACATATATACCAATTGTCCTAACACATATGAATTTATTAAATACAAAATTTTATAAGGCAAGTGACACTGTCTCCACAATACAGTTTTCTTTATTTCTTCTATTATGTTTTTCTGTTGATGCATAATCACATCTTGTTTGCTAAACTTTACACCTAATACACACACCTCATGCATAGAAAAGTAAAACCTCCCCGTTTTAACTATATTCTCTACATCATTACCAAAACCTCTTTAGTCAAAAAATATTTTTGTTATATCATCTGCATGAGTCAGTATTACTCATTTCCTACTTTGCTACTTCTAAGTCTTTTGACAATTTATTACCATATTTGTCATCGTCATCATGAATAAAACACCAGTTGTTGGGTTTCCTTGTTTGTCTCCTTTTTGAAGTTGAATACTTTTACCCACTTTCCATTTCCATTAAACATAATTTTTTCAGTGTATTTTCATATACATGGCACTCAGTGTAGAACCCCATGTAATAGATGCTGTACCGGTCGAACACAATACAGACCAAACACGTAGAGGCACATGTACTGTGGCTGATAAAAGTAATCTACATAAACCAGAAATGCTTTGTAAATGCAACCTAAGAAATAAGTACCCTAGGCAGTCTCATAAACTCAACTCAGGCAGCACCCACCATAAAACGTGCATCTAAGACTCAGTGCTTCAACTCAAAAGTTCATAATGCAAACCTCCGTGCAATCCAACATCCAAGTCTTAGGTGACTCCATAGAGAGACCAGGCTAATAAGGAGAGTGTCATGCTTAGTTGCCTATCAGTTGCCAGGATTTACACCATAAGTACAAGTATGAAGCAGTCTTTGCACACGTGGGAGTAAAAGACTTGAGACATATCTCCCTGGACTATATGAAAAGATTCTTGGTGGAGATCTCTGAATATGTGACTTAGACCAGTATGAGCCTCGCCTTGAGCAGCATTTAACAATAACCAAAAAAGGTGATAGAATATGAACAAAAGATTATTGACTTCAACAATTGGCTTAAATTCTGATGTCATTCAAAGTGGGTCTAATCCAGTGTTAAAGCTTTGATGTATGAGACTCTCTATCTTTGTAAATTTACTTACTTAACTGTTGATGTATTATTTATTATTTAGACTGCATTGTATGAGACTTTTTATGTCTGTACTTTTTTCAGTTATCACTGTTATATTATTGTTTGTATTACCATGTTGATGTTAATCTAATTGTGGAGCATTTCTCCCCAGTTCTCCACTGTAAATGGACCCGTGCCCAGGCCAACTATCCTGGTAAACAAATGTAAAATAAAAATAAGATAAATAAAAATAAATGAAAGAAAAAATAATACCAGTAGCCAAAAGTCACAGAGTTTAAAAAAGTATAATCAAAAGAAAAAAACAAGCGTCCACCAGAGCTGATAAAATAAAACGTTCTTTAATACAAAGGATACGCACTTTCACAAATAGTGCTTCTTCAGATCCATAAAAAATCATCACATGTGCAGTCATTAACTACTAAGAGAACAATCAATCAACCAACCATGAAGCAGTAACAATTACTGATGAATACTCTTATTTTTTAAAAGTGGTTTTAAAGGAACAGTTGCATTTATCCCTGGCAGTTTATCAGTCTGTAATTTAACAATCCAATTGGCTTCTGCATTTTCTAGTTAATTGTTATAATCCCCCTTCCTCTTATGCATAGGTAACAACTGTAAAACACTAAATGAAAAAGAATGTCCTGGTGCAAAAGATATATGTTTTGCTATGGCATTTATTTACGTCTTTCGGCTTTTCCCGGTTAGGGGTCGCCACAGCAGAACGCTGGTTCTCTCATGATTGGCAGTGGATTTTTACGGTGCTGAGTTGCCAGCCCAATGCCAAACCTTCAACGAAGGCATGCCCATTCATGCTCCCACCTACCTGCATGTCATTAGCATCACTCGACCATGGGGAGGACATGCAGACTCCACACAGATGGCGCTCCAGCTGAAAGTCGAACAGGAGAGCCTCTTGCTGTGAGGCAGCAACGCTAACCGCTGCACCACCTCGGCATAAGGCGTTAAGAGTGTTTAAATGCCTGATATCACCTGCATGCTGCAGGATGCGTTCTTTCAACATTCTCACTTTTTGCCTATTTAAAAAGATGTACATAGCTTGCACCTAGCCAGGTAAATCAATCCCTTAGAGGTGCATTCAGCATAAAAGCCAGGCTTAAATATGAAATTAATAACAGGATGTTGAAACTCCTGTATAGAAGATATAAAATTGGAGGCTTTACAATGCTTACATGGATAAGTACCAAGATGTCTAGAAAGAGGTGCTAACTGGGTAGATTTATAACATAATTGTCTCTTAAGTGAGATATTATTCTTAAATGTATAACTTGGTCTTTCACCCACAATCATTTTAATTTTGTCATCTGACAGCAAAACAGGCCAATATTTCTTTACAGCATCACATACTTATTGCATGTTATTACCATAGGTTAATGCAAGTCTAACCCTAGTAGAGGCAGTATCTAATACATTAGACTTCCCAGAAACATAAGAACGATTAAAATAAGGTTGGCCTTTGTCAGAACGCATACTAATAACCATGTTATAGTTATCATCAAGTATATCAGAAGTATATTCTCTGGCAGAAAGATCTTCCTTAAGACAAAGCATAACTTCATGATATTGTTTATCATCAGTATGCAATCTAGACATACGCAAATACTGTCCTTTAACAATGTTCTTAAAAATATGTTTAGGATGCATGCTGTTAAAATGTAACAACGCATTCTTCCTACAAACTTTTCTAAAATGTGAGGTAGACAAAACCCCATCAGTCAAAGTGACTTTAGTATCTAAAAATTCAATACTGCCCCATGAATAATTTAATGCAAACCTAAAACAACAACTAGTAGATTCCAAGCAGTGTACAAACCTCAGTAAATCAGACTCTGCACCCTGCCACAAAATAAAAACATCATCGACAAAATGTTTATAATATAATATAAAAGGTGTGCACTAACCATGTATTTTCTTTCTGTTCCTCTCCTCTGGAGTTGTATCGTTCTCTAGGGATGGTTTGCGCCTCTTCTGTACCTTGGAGTGCTTGGAAAGGGGCCGGGAAATTAAAAAAAAACATTTTCCAAAGATGCTGTTTGACTATCTTTGGGTCTTGCCCTAGTCAGAGAATTAGTTGCAGTAATTATGTTGGTATCATGGGCCCCAGTAGAGCTAACATACATAACATGAGCAGTCATCGTAGGCTCTGTATCAACCATAGCAGTAGATGTAGAAGGAAGTTGTGGCTGTTCAGCCCTCGTATGTTGTACAAGGTGAGTGGAGACATTAGCAGAAGGATTAGCAACCCTTTCAGATCCATGGGGCCATACGAAGATATTACCTCTCCTGAAATCTGCTATATCTCTCGCTAGCTTCCTTTTCTTTATCATTTGTTGCCTGTCATCGTAGGCAAACACTTTGAGCATTACATTGTCAATTTCTGCTACAGGGGTTGGGCCACAGAATTAATTTCTGTTTTTATTGAACAACAACTTAAGAGACCATTAGATACAGCTGTGGCAGTTCTTAGGGACACTGAGCATTTCCTAAGCACACTAGGTGCATTTGCTAGAATGCATGGCTCGTTTAGTAATGAAATCATTTTTGTTAGTATGGACATACAGATATTGTTTACAGTTATACCACATGATTTTGGTGTTGCTTGAAAAATTACTTGATGGAAATGTTGATTATTCTCAAGAATTAATAGGATGTATTGGTACTCTAATGGAGTTGGTGCTTTATAATGTTTTCTTATTCAGTGATGTAGTTTACAGACAGAGGGTTGGTGTTGCGATGGGCACTCCATGCGCTAACAGTTATGCAAATCTTGTATTGGCTGACTGGGAGCGCGTGGCAGTGCTATTGCAACAGGAATTGTCTGCACACCTTTTATATTATAAAAGTTTTGTCGATGATGTTTTTATTTTGTGGCAGGGTGCAGAGTCTGATTTACTGAAGTTTGTACACTACTTGGAATCTATTAGTTCATAGGTTCATAGGTAGGTACTAGGCTATCGGCCCTAGGGCCCATACAAGCCTAGCCAAAAAATGTACCCTGGCTTTCGCCACCCAAGAAATTTATTTTCCTGTGCCCCTGTCGAGCAGAGCCACAGAAGTGATCCCCAGGGTGAATTTCCCATTTCCCATCCAATCATCAAGATTTTTCTTGAAGAGTGCTAATGAGGAGCTCTGTTTGACATAGATAGGTAGTCTGTTCCAGAGTATGGGAAGTCTCTGGGACAGGAATCTATCCCTCCAGCATGTTGTGTTTATTGTGGTGACAAGGTTTAGGTCCCTAGAGTGTGTAGCTTGGAGGGATTGGGATTTCTTTAAGTGGAGCATGTCCAACAGCTCTGGGTTTGACATAGCTTTGTATGTTAGGCAGAGATCGCCCCTGGGTAGGTGATATGCGATGGAGTAAAGCTGTAGTTTTTTGAGACGGTCTGCATAGGGCATCTGTTTGAGGCCAGTAATCCTCTCTGTGAGGTATTTCTGTGGTCTTTCCAGTTGTTGTAGATGTCTTGTGAGGTACATACCAAAAGGGGCGTTTTACTCTATAATGGGTCTAATGTGTGATGGGTAGAGAGGAACAATGACCTCTTTTTTTCTGGATGAGAATCCTTTTGTGATGAGATGAGCCATGTAGAAGGATTTCCTGACCACTGCGGCAATGTGATTATCAAAGGAGAGACTACTGTCCACCAGTGTCCCAAGGTCTCATCACATTTTCAGCATTAAGTAGGCTACCAGCTATGTGGTAGTTCATAGGTACAGAGTTTTTACCAAAGGGGATGACAATACACTTCTTGGCATTGAGCTTCAGGCCATGGCTTTGACACCAGGTATCTGTCTCTGTGAGGCCCTTTTGTAGTTTGTCCACATTGTTAGGAGTTTCGATTATTGCTCCTAGTTTGCAGTCATCTGCAAACTTTGTTAGCCAAAGACCTTCTGTGTTGGCCTGCACTTCAGAGAAGTAGATACCAAACAGGAGAGGACCCAGGACTGAACCCTGTGGTACTCCACTTGTCACTGGTCTGATGTCAGATTTGGAATCCGCTACTTTCACAGTGTGGGTTCTGTCCATGAGCCAGTTGGCAACCCATCTTGTGACATAGGGATTTATACTTAGTTTAGTGAGCTTATCTATAATTCCAGAGTGGAGGATGGTGTTGAAAGCCTTGGCGAGATCTAGATAAGCTGTGTGAACCATTTTACCCTCATCTGTGGCTTTGGTGACTGCTTCAAAGAAGTCAATCAGGTTTAGGAGACATGATCTGCCTTTTACAAATCCAAACTGGGAAGGGTCCAGAGTTTGGAGATTACCAATGTCTTTGTTTATTTATTTATTTATTTATTTATTTATTTTATTTAATTTATTTTACATTTGTTAACCGGGAAAGTCCGACTGGATACATATCCATTTTCAGCGGAGGCCCGGGGAGAAAAGCTCCAAGTTATCCAAAGCATTTAATAGCAATATTAATAGAGATTTTGATATATAGTAGCAACTAATTAAGTAGTTAACATGAAAGTAGCAGTAAATAATTGAAAGTTCTCAAAAAGCATTTAGTACCAATATCAAAAAAATGTAGATATTAGTGAGAAATAATTGGGTATTTAACAAAGATATAGCAATAGATCTATTTGCAAAATTATTGTAGCCATTTAGGGGGAGAAATGGAGGTTAAAATGATCTTAGGAAGTTAACACTGGGTTACAGTCAAAACGTTAGTTGAATGTCCGTAGTTGAGACATGAAAATCTTTATGAAGCAGAGATTGAATAGTCAGGTATTTAGTAGAGGTATAACTGAAGAATACCCTTTTACAGTTGGTAAGGAAAGAAAGCTAAGAGAGGTTTGTGGGATAATGATTATTTAGTCGGGGTTTAGACATGGACATAGCCATTGTGTAAGCATGTGTGCTTTTAGAGCTTTTTTGAGTTGAGGCAATGAGCTATTGGAAGTTATTTCTGGAGGAAGGGAGTTCCATTTTTTCCAGTAAAGTTGGAGAACAAGGAATCTCCAGCGGTGTTGTTTGCTTTTATAGTTTGAACTAGCATTCTGCTGGATGAGCGGAGGGATGTTAGGTTATTATAAGGGGTGATAATGTTAGTTAGAACTGGAGTATTGTTTGATTGGTATAGGATTTTATGAGTAACTATGAGTTGGTTGCAGTTTATTTGATTGGGTAGTTCTAGCCAACCTAGTTTGTGAAGATTGTTACAATGGTGGGTTCTGTATGTGGAGCCTGTGGCAAATCTAGCTATATTGTTATAGCAGCTGGTCATCTTGTTGAGGTTTGATTTAGATAGATTAGTGAGGATGGGTGAGGCATAGAGAAGCGAGGACAGAAGATGTGTGTGAGCTATGATGGTTGTGGTGGTTGGGGTTAGATATTTCTTAATCCTGTACATAGATCCTATTTTTTTATTTACTGTTTTGATGGTTTTGTCTATGTGGGTGTTAAAACTAAGATTGTTGTCAGTGATTATACCTAGTAGTTTGGTGTTTGGTTCAGGAGAAATTGTGGTTCCATTGTTTGAAGAGACTGTAAATATTGGTGGTGTTTGCTTTTGGGTGGGGGTGAACAGTAGTAGTTTGGTTTTATTTGGGTTCAGGAGAAGTAGACAAGTATTAAGCCAGTTTTCTACTTTGTTAAAGGTAGACTGGGTTAGGGATTGTAATTCTGCTGGAGTAGAGGCAGTGCAGATTAGTGTGGAATTGTCTGTGTACTGTATGGAAGTTGCCTGTGGTATGGTTTTGGGTAGTTCATTGATGACAATAGAGAAAAGAAGTGGACCTAGGATGGAGCCTTGGGGAACGCCAAGGGTGACAGGTAGAAGGGGGGATAGATTATCTTTCCACAAGACAGCTTGTTGTTGACAGTTTAGGTATGAGTGGAACCAGTTAGATACTGATTCGTCTATTGAGAGTGAGTTTAGAGAGTCTAAGAGTAACCTGTGGTTTACCATGTCGAATGCTTTAAACAGATCGAGGAAGAGGGCAGAGGAGAGCAGATTTTGATTATGATTGTGGTTGATTGTGTGAGAGAAGGAGAGAAGGGCAGTGGTAGTACTGTGGGCTGGTCTGAAACCATGCTGGGATGATGCTAGGAGTGAGTTGTAGGTGAGGTGGGCTAATAGTTGCTTCTGTATGCATTTTTCCATTATTTTGGCTAGGGGAGATAGAATAGCAATAGGTCTGTAGTTAGAAAGTTCTGTGGAGTTCCCTCCTTTATGAAGTGGAATAATGTGTGAGATTTTCCAGATGGAGGGGATGTAGGATTCTTGAATTGTACAGTTGATTAGGATGAAAATAGGATAAGCTATTACTTTAGCTGCCTTTTGTAGGAATTCAGTGGGGAGTAGGTCAGTTGCAAGGGTAGTAGGTTTTAGTTTTTCAAGTAAAGATTTTATATAGTCTGTGAGAATAGGCTCGAACTTTAGGGGTGCCGAGTTCACATGAGTAGAAGAGGTTGTATAAGAAGAGGAGGGTGATAGATTGTTGGCTAAAGATTTGACAGTTTCAGTGAAAATGTGTTAAAGGTATTTGCTACTGATTTGGGGGGAAGGAGTGAGGTTGATGAGGGGGTAGGGGTAGTTGATTTCCCTGGGTGGAGTAGCTTATTTAGACTTGACCAGAATTTTTGAGGCTGTGTTTGGTGTTTTTGCTGTAAATTGAAATAGTAGTTTTGCTTATCTAACATAATAGATTTTTTAGTTTCATTTCTTATCTGTTTGTATATTATGTGGTCAAGTGGGGATTTGGAGGCTCTCCATGAGGTCCATGCTCTATTTCTAGATGCAAGTTTTTGTTTAGTAGTGATGGTTAGCTATGGTGCTATCCTGTTTTTTGTTCTGAATCTACATGCGGGAGCATACCTGTCTAAGATAGCTAGGAAGGTGGTGTTGAATTCTGAGACTGCTTGGTCAGGGGGTAGTGTCTTATGTTTGGCCCATCTACATAGGCTTAGATCATTTAGGAAATTATTTAGGTTAAAGTTCTTTGTGTTTCTGCGGGTTATAAAGGTGGTTTGGTGGGGTATATCCTCTTTTTTTCAAATTATGTAGGTTAGGAGGTGGTCACTCATATCTTCAGGTAGGGTTCCTGTTTTGTACAACTGAGGGTTATTATTTATTAAGATCCAATCTATAACACTTTCCTTCTTGTTGGATTTGCAGATTCTGGTAGGGGTAGTAATGGTTTGGGAGAAACCATGTAAGTTAATGTGTGTGGTTGGGAACTGTGCTGAACAGGTTTTCCAATCGATATTAAAGTCTCCTAGTATGACTGTTTCTTGGGGGTGGGAGGAAGATAACCATTGGAGTGTGATTTCTAAAGTGTTTATGTTGTTGCCTGGAGGAATATAACTACAAACTATGTTTATGGCTTTGATTTTGTTGAGTTGAATTCTTGAGACTATTATTTCGGTGTTGGTAGCTGTTAGTTCGGGGGGGATGTTTAAAGTAGTTAGTTCTAGAGAGGATTTATATAGGATGGCTTCTCAACCTCCTTTTTTAACTTTACGGTCAAGTCTAACTATATTGTAGTGGGGGGGTAAGATTTCCTTATCAGGGATAGTGGTTTTAAGCCAGGTTTCTGTAAGGCAGAAAACGTCAGGCGAGTGTATGTCTGTGAGTGCATGCAGGTGATGAAGTTTGTTGTTTATACTTCTGATATTTAGGTGACAAGACTAGAATGATTTTGGGACATTATGTGAGTTTCTTATGTTAGTAGGGGTTTTATCAATGGGGTTACTGGTAGTTGTGACTTTGGGCCCAGGTTAGGATGGATGTCGCCATCAGCTATGAGATTATGTAAACTTTGTATGAGTTTGGTGAATTTCAGTAGGAGTTGGTAATAATTCTTTGTTTTTGGGTGTAAGTAAGATGGTTATAGTGATTGGAGAGGTTTTGGAGCTGAGCTAAAGTGGGAGTGGGGATATGTAGGTGGAGTAGTTTGTGTCAGGATGTAGATAGCTGTGCTTGTTGTGGAAGGTTGATAATTAGGCAGGTATTGGAAGTCATAGGCAGTAAGCAGATGAAGTATAATAAGTAGGAGTGTGAGGGAGTACAGTGGATTTGGTTTTTGTGAAGAGGAGGGTGTTCTTGGATACATGGTGGCTATGATAGCAGGAAAGGCTAAGAGATATAAGGGAGTGTTGATGGATGAGGTGGTGTGTTGGAGATTGGTAATAGGGGAGTGGGTGTATGGAAGATGGTTTGTGATTGGTTGAGATTCTTGGGAAGGTGTGGCCAATTAATGAGGGGAGTGGTTAGGGTAGGATAAGTGTAGGAGTAGTGGGGGGGTGAGAATTGGGGGCAGGATAGGGGAGCGGAGTGAGCCCAAAGGGCGAACGGAGCGGGAAGAGCCAAAGAAGACGAGAGTCAGGTAAAACAATCAGTGGAGTGCTGATTGTTAAGGTGAGCTTTCCAAGGAGATAGTAGTTTGAACAGTTTGACGGAGATGTTAAGAAGGAGGTAATGCTTAATATAGTTGAAAAGAATATAGAACTGTGGAGTAGGATAGGGGCTATCAGAGGGTAAAGTAGGGAGTTTAGTGGTTGATTGAGTGAGAAATAGCACAAAGTAGAAATTATTTCAGAGGGAGAAGACCTGGGAGAGGGGAGACACCTAGTGGCTACAGCAGGTACTGCAGCCAAGGCTACTCCCAGGGCTTGCAGCTCTAAAAGTAAAGGCAGGTTGTTGGGGAGGGGAATGAGATTATTTTAGTCTGTTGGTTGAAAGGGGGAAGGTTTGGCTGCTGGCTATCCTGTCTTTGGGTTTTACAGGTTGCACTAAGTGATAAGATTACAAATGTAGCTTTAAGTTACAGGCAGTATAAAACATACTTTCTTGTGTCTTTCCAGGGGAAAGACTCCCAAAAGAGGTTTGGTAATGTTCCTTAGATGTGAGGTGGAGGCACCAGTCCTAAACAGGGTGTGAGATCCAAGACCTAGTACAGGTCAGTTGGTAGAAGAGCTGAGAACAGAGGGGAGAAAGTGAAGGAGATGCTATAAGTAATAAGGTAAAAGACACATTAAAAAAGTACTACAAAGGAACAATGCATACAATAATCACATTTACTAGGTATACAGTAGAAATTCAACTAATGTTCTAATTAGGTTAGTGCAGCCATGAACGGTAAAAACAGTTTCTAGTGTTATTGTGCAACAGTTAGCTCAGATATTCTTATTATCTATATGCTTACTGACCAGTTGAAACTAAGCAAATTGAATAGTACAAAACGACCAGTGGTCAACATCCATTTAAACTGTATCATTAGATGTACAAACAATTAAGCAGATGTATCACTAGATGTACAAACAATTAAGCAGAGGAGATAAAAATAAGCAACCACAGGTCTACTATACAGCTAGCAACATCTCTGTATATTTACTGGTATAATGAAATAGCACCATTCATTAAGCGACCATGTTTTGCTTGGTCAGGCAGTTAGAGCTGAGCATTGAGGGAGGGACACTAGCTGTTTACCCCAAGTTGATTAGACTAGCTCCAATATACACACGAGCGCTAGACAAAATGTCAGCATTCTTGTTGAGGGATTAAATGTAGTTATTACGCTCCCCTTATCATGCTTAATTGAGGACCATTTCACTGAGCATATCTCTAACGTGGTTAAACCTCGTTTAAGTACGCACCGCTACTTGTTAGTGAATGAAACTCACTGCTTTAGTAGCGAGGTGGTCTAGGAAGACCTTTTAGGTTTTACAAGTAGGACCGAGAGCCCATAAAAATGGGGATGACTAGCAGAGCTCCTTAGAGGCTAGCGCTCGTGACATAGTTCATTATAGGAGCCTCTTTAGCTGGTTTGGACAGAGTAACTCGAGTGTAAATAGTTTGATTACAGTCTTAGATAGTGCTCGGTCAAAAGTGGAGTGTAAAGCAGCTGTATATGTTTAGATTATGGGACCGCTGCCTTGGAATCCACTAAACTAGTCAACGATGATTTAAACCCGAGTTGGGTAGGGATGTCTACCTGTATAGGCAAGTTAAGCACCAAAAGACATACTAAATAAATTCTTGAAGCAGTAAGATGCGTTAAATAGCCTTGGCTTTTTCGTTGACTAAGGCGCGAACCTGACCCAGGCTAAACAGCCAAAGACCTACCAAGCAATACGGCCTTGCTAAATGGTACTATTTAGAATGCTACCCTGACCATCTGAGATAAATACTTTAACCACCAAAGATGACTCACTTACCGCTTCTCTACATTATCTAACAGGTGACATACAACAGATGCACGTGGCAAAAAACAGTAGTAAAGCTGTAATCAGATATAATACAGCAGTTAACCCTTCTTTTCTAATAGAAAACAATAATTAAAATAGTAATTAAAGCAGAATGAGTTACACAACTTAATAGAGTGTTTTGCAACAGCAATACGGTAAAAACGCTACTTACACAAATTGGGAACGCCGCAGACAGGGGCGCACAGCAGCCAGGGGTATCTAAGGGAGTAAAGATGGTGCAACTGGGGGCAGATATATTTATAGATTAGGTGAGGAAGTTGGGTAGGAGGGTAGATGGGGGAGGAGTGTGGTGCAGGTACAAACCGGAAGAGAGCTAAAACACTGATCCTATAAGATCGGTTACAGAAGGAATAAGGGGCGTGGTGATTCCGCGGCTGTCGGAGGTAGTGATGAGAGTGGGTAGGGAACGAGGCAGGAAGGGAACAGATAGGTAGGTAGTCTAGGGTATGGACAGATAGGTGTTTAGTCAGGAGTATGAGGATATAGTGAAATGCAGAGGTGGCTGAGTTGTGGCAGGGTGGTACTAGAAACAGTTTAGAAGTGAAAGAAGACGAGAGTCAGGTAAAACAATCAGTGGAGTGCTGATTGTTAAGGTGAGTTTTCCAAGGAGATAGTAATTTGAACAGTTCGACAGAGATGTTAAGAAGGAGGTAATGCTTAATATAGTTGAGAAGAATTATAGAAGTGTGGAGTAGGATAGGGGCTATCAGAGGGTAAAGTAGGGAGTTTAGTGGTTGATTGAGTGAGAAATAGCACAAAGCAGAAATTATTTCAGAGGGAGAAGACCTGGGAGAGGGGAGCCACCTAGTTGCTACAGCAGGTACTGCAGCCAAGGCTACTCACAGGGCTTGCAGCTCTAAAAGTAAAGGCAGGTTATTGGGGAGGGGAATGAGATTATTTTAGTCTGTTGGTTGAGAGGGGGAAGGTTTGGCTGCTGGCTATCCTGTCTTTGGGTTTTACAGGTTGCACTAAGTGATAAGATTACAAATGTAGCTTTAAGTTCCAGGCAGTATAAACCATACTTTCTTGTGTCTTTCCAGGGGAAAGACTCCCAAAAGAGGTTTGGTAATGTTCCTTAGATGTGGGGTGGAGGCACCAGTCCTAAACAGGGTGTGAGATCCAAGAACTAGTACAGGTCAGTTGGTAGAAGTGTTTCTTGTGTCTTTCCAGGGGAAAGACTCCCAGAAGAGGTTTGGTAATGTTTCTTAGATGTGGGGTGGAGGCACCAGTCCTAAACAGGGTGTGAGATCCAAGACCTAGTTACAGGTCAGTTGGTAGAAGAGTTTCTTGTGACTTTCCAGGGGAAAGATTCCCAAAAGAGGTTTGGTAATGTTCCTTAGATGTGGGGTGGAGGCACCAGTCCTCAACAGGGTGTGAGATCCAAGACCTAGTACAGGTCAGTTGGTAGAAGAGGTTCTTGTGTCTTTCCAGGGGGGAGACTCCCAAAAGAGGTTTGGTAATGTTCCTTAAATGTGGGGTGGAGGCACCAGTCCTAAACAGGGTGTTCGATCCAAGACCTAGTACAGGTCAGTTGGTAGAAGAGGTTCTTGTGTCTTTCCAGGGGAAAGACCCCCAAAAGAGGTTGGGTAATGTTCCTTAGATGTTGGGTGGTGGCACCAGTCCTAAACAGGGTGTGAGATCCAAGACCTAGTACAGGTCAGTTGGTAGAAGAGTTTCTTGTGTCTTTCCAGGGGAAAGACTCCCAAAAGAGGTTTGGTAATGTTCCTTAGATGTGGGGTGGAGGCACCAGTCCTAAACAGGGTGTGAGATCCAAGACCTAGTACAGGTCAGTTGGTAGAAGAGTTTCTTGTGTCTTTCCAGGGGAAAGACTCCCAAAAGAGGTTTGGTAATGTTCCTTAGATGTGGGGTGGAGGCACCAGTCCTAAACAGGGTGTAAGATCCAAGACCTAGTACAGGTCAGTTGGTAGAAGAGACAAATTGGGTATGCCGCAGACAGGGGCGCACAGCAGCCAGGTGTATCTAAGGGAGTCCACAATGAGTTCCACAATGATACGTTCCATGGCCTTGCAGACCAGGCTCTTGTTGTTTTGGTTTGCAATAAATTATTCATGGAGCAGTATTGAATTTTTAGATACTAAAGTCACTTTGATTGATGGGATTTTGTCTACCTCACTTTGTAGAAAAGGTTGTAGGAAGAATGCTTTGATGTCCTTCAAGGATGCATCTGCAGTCATAACATATGGGTTGTCCTGCCTCAGGCAGCCCTTCGGTCGGCCGGATTCCAAAGTCTGGGTCTGGCCTCAGCTGATGTCGCACTTTCCCCGACGTCAGAGCATCTGGGGTATAAAAGCATCAGCCGACGCCATTTTCCTCAGTCTTTCTTGCCGCGCGGTGCCCGGAGCAGAAGCTGTTAAAGTGCCGGTCGGTCAGATCCAGTGAATTCAGCTACAAGACTTGAAAAAGCTAAGTACCCCGTTGGGGACTCTTTCTTGCCTCAGCCGATGTCAGACAAAATTAATAATTGTTTAACTTGTGGGAAACAAATACCTCATAAGGATTTCCATTCCTACTGCCTTCCTTGCTTAGGCCCAGACCACGACGTATCGGTCTGTTCTGCCTGTGCTTCCTTCAACCGACGAACTCTCAGACGTCGGTCGGAGTTTGCAGAGGAATTTTTTGGGGCCAGTTTTGCATATAAAATGCTGTCGGAGATTCCGACTTCGCATTTGGTTAAAAAACGGAAGAACAAGGACTGACACTCGCGGCCCGCGGTCTCGGCTGAAACCACGGTAAGGCCTACCGCGAGTGCCACGGTTTCGGCCGAAACCGAGTCCTTGGAGATTCCTACTTCCGAATCCATTCAACCGACCACCGTGGCCCGGGAGGCCCCAGCTGAGTCGGCTACCGAGCTACCTACCGAAACCAGTGTCCAGGAAATGTCCGACACCATACCCTTGGACATTTCTACTCCTGCACGTGGGGCAGCTAGGCCCCCTGCTTCCATGTCCATTAAGGCCTTCACTAGGGCTAAAGCTGCTAAACTTTCTAAAGGTGTGCCTCCCAAGACTACCTCCCAGAGGCCTACCTCTAGTTCTCAGATCCTCAGCCTTGCAGACGACCTTATTTCTTTAATTAGAGGTTCACAACCTCACCCAGACAGGGCCTCTCACCCTCCACTGGACAAAAGGCCCAGGACTGAACCCTCTGACCCACACTCTTCAGATGAGTCCACGGATGGATCTGAGTTGTCAGACCACCAGGAGGAGGCTCATTCGCCTTATGAGGATTCAGATGCTGAGGAATCTATCCCTTCGGCCTCCCCTCCTGAAGAGTTTTCCTTTGTTGAAACTTTACACTCCATGAGAGAGCATTTTCAAAGGCAAGGTCAGGAATTCTCTGATTCTAGAAAAAGATTAAGGACCTTTTTGCATTTGCCTCAACATAGGCCCTTAGCTATACCTCCTGTTTTGAATGTAATTGATGATGTGTACAATGATGTCAGTACAGCCCCTGATACTCTTCCTCCGGCCCCTGCCAAACCTGATAGATACTACAGGGTCCCGGATTCTCATTTCCATCTGTATAAAGCCCATTCTGCAGACCCAGAAACTATTTCTCAGGGCCCTAAAGGGGTTGCGGCCGCCACTGCCAAAAATCCTCTACCCTCTGAAAGGGAGTTTAGAGCTTTAGAGAGATGGGGAAAGAAGATATATACTTCTGCAACTCTTTCTGTCAGGGCATTAAATTGTCAATTTCATATGATACAGTACCAAGAGTATTTGTTAGATGAGCTGAATAAGAAGCTTTCTTCTCCTGAACCCCTAGACCGTAAATCCCTTCAGGATTTGGTACACAACTCACAACAGGTTAGTAATCATTTCTTAAAATGTGGCTATGATGCATTGGAGGCTTCATTTAGGTCAGCTATGACTGGGGCAGTTATTCGTAGACATGCCTGGCTGAAGGAACAATCTTTGCCAGACCATGTTAAAGCTAAACTCCTGGATGCTCCAATGGAGAAACAAAATTTATTTGGCTCTTCTGCTCAGGAGATCTTAAAAAAGGTTGAAGGAAAGGCAAAATCTGTGCAAACAGTTAAGGATTTCCTGCAAGTACAACCACCGAGATTCAGCAGAAACTGGCCTGCTAAGAATTGGTCCTTTCCAGACTCGGACAGAGCCCAGAGAGGCAGGAACAGACGCCCTAGAGGCAGAGGCCAATCAAAGGGCTCCTACAGAGGCTGTCAGTGGCAGCCTGCCAACCAGAGGAGTAGTGCATCAGCAGCAACAACAACTACTACACCAGGACAGGCTCAATGACTTTACTCTGATTCCGCCTACCAGGAATCAACTGGAAGCACCCAAAGCTGGCTTTATTCTCAAAAAACTGGCATTACATTACAAGGGACACATGGACACTGCAAATAATAGACAAAGGATACAGGTTCCACTTCCACACTTTGCCAAAAAGAAACGGAATGCCAAACCTTCCACCAAATCAGAGAGCAGAGGCTTTAAGGCAGATCAACAATTTGCTTCAGATGAAAGCTATAGAAAAGGTACCACTTTCAGAACAAGGCCAAGGATTTTACTCCAGACTATTCCTTGTACCAAGAAAAGAAAATCAATGGAGGCCTATTCTCGACCTGTCCGCACTGAATACTTAACTCATTGTGCCAAAATTCAAGATGCTGACCCTACAGCAACTTCTTCCCATGTTGGGCAAGGAGTCTTGGCTGGTGACTCTAGATCTCAAAGAGAAATACCTGCACGTCCCTATTCGACCAAGTTGCAGAGGACACCTCAGATTTCTTGCAGGATCAGATCATTATCAATTCTCAGCATTGCCCTTTGGCTTATCTACTGCGCCCAGAGTATTCACGAAATGCCTGGCATCAGTAATTGCGCACTGCAGACTTTAGGGGGATTCAAATCTACCCATACCTGGACGACTGCCTAATACAAGCGGACAACAAGGGAAGTTTGATAAAGGACTTGGCCTATGCCATCCACCTGCTACAGGCTTTGGGTTGCACAGTCAACATCCAAAAGTCAAGGCTTGTGCCATCCCAAAGGATAACATTTTTGGGTGCAGATCTGGACACAACCACCTAAATGGCCTTTCTCACAGAAGAAAAACAAAAACAACTTCCAGATTACTTCATGATTCTGACAAAACAAACTCAGCTTACTGCAAGGAAAATCCAGCAGGCCCTGTGTTACATGGCATCCTGCATAATTCTGATACCACAGGCCAGGCTGCATATGAGAAAATTACAATGGTACCTAAGGAGTGTATGGTCTCAACACAGTCACAGTTTAGAAACCCTGATACCAATCATTCCTTGCCTTCAAAAGGAATTTCTGTGGTGGGCTCTGGCCTGCCAGGCCAACAGAGGGTTGCCTTTCAACAAACCAAAAACAAGACAAACCATCACTACGGACACTTCAGACCGAGGATGGGGAGCACACATGGAGGACAAATGTATCCAAGGCCTATGGTCTCAAGGGCAGCTAAGCATGCACATAAACCAAAAGGAAATGCTGGCAGTGATGCATGCAATCGCGGCTTTCAAACCCTTCCTCCAACAAGGACACCTGTTAATAAGGACAGACAACACCACGGTCATGTGGTACATAAACAAGCAGGGGGGCACACACTCTTACCCCCTATGCCGGCTAGCTATGAATCTATGGGAACTATGCCTGAAACTCAATATCCAACTGCGGGCCCAGTTCGTGCCAGGAAAAGAGAATACACTGGCAGACAGCTTAAGCAGAACCATGGATGCACATGAATGGATGCTGCACCAGACATCTTCCATCTCATAGCAAATGCATGGGGAATGCCGGAGATAGATCTGTTCGCCTCCCCCCTCAACCATCAACTGAAGACATTCTGCTCGAGGATATACCACCCACAAGCTTGGAGGGTGGACTCTCTCTCTTTCAGCTGGAAAGCTCTAAATGTATATGCCTTCCAACCTCTCCCATTAATGTACAAGGTTCTACTGAAGATCAGGGAGGAACAGCCAAGAGTGATACTGATAGCTACAGACTGGCCAAGGGCAACACTGGTATCCATTATTGAGAAGCATGTCTCAGGCAAAACCATGGCCTCTCCCCCTATGACCTCTTCTTCTGACGCAGAACAATTTCAAGATCATGCATCCCAACTTGAAAACATTGCAGCTAACTGCCTGGAAAATTCCTTAAATCCCAATCAAACTGTTTTATCACAGAGGGTGAAGGACATTATCTTGGAAGCTCGCAGGCCTTCCACAAGGAAGACATACTCAGCTAAATGGAAAAGATTTCTCATTTGGAACACATCAAAAGGCTTAGATGTGACAGTGGCAAGCATAACACATATTCTGGAATACTTAGCAGAATTGTTCCACAATGGCCTCTCCTATTCTTCCATTAAGATTCATGCCTCAGCAATTTCAGCAGAATACAATGTGGATCCACCTATCTTCTCACACCCTCTCCGCAGACAATTTCTGAGAGGGATCAAAAATATTAAACCTCCAAGAAGACCCCCTCTACCTGCATGGGATCTCAACTTTGTGCTGGAGAAACTGACACTTCCTCCTTTTGAACCAGCAGCAACAGCAGATCTACAGTTTCTGTCTTGGAAAACTGCATTCCTTCTCGCAATAACTTCAGCAAGAAGAGTATCTGAGTTACAAGCATTAATGGCAGTACAGCCATTCCTTATTTTCCATCAGGACAGAGTTTCACTAAGAACCAATCCTACTTTTATGCCAAAGGTGGTATCTAGGGTATCCTTGAATCAAGCTATTCACTTACCTATGTTCTTCCCAAATCCACAGAATAGGGGAGAAAAACTGCTGCACACCCTCGATATACACAGGCAACTACGCTACTACTTGGACAGAACTAAAACTAGCAGAAAAACTGACCAGCTATTTGTAGCATATGCTTCTGGGGTGCAAGGAAAGGCAATTTCCAAACAGACAATTTCAAAATGGATAGGAAATTGCATTCTATTTTGTTACTCCTTTCATGGAAAGACAGTTCCTGAAAACATCAGGCCTCATTCCACAAGGGCCACGACCACCACTACAGCCTTCCTATGAGGGGTGGCTACCAAGGACATTTTAGAAGCTGCTACTTGGAGCTCCGTGCATACATTTGCCAAACATTACAATCTACCTTTATACTCCAGATCCAGAGCAGGTTTTGCTACTGCAGTCCTGCAGGGGATCTTAACTACACCATCCTTTTCTTAGTACCTCCTCCCCCAGATTGGCTATGGTATTCTACCCATATGTTATGACTGCAGATGCATCCTTGAAGGACATAGTATAGTTTTGTACCTACCATAAATGTAGATGTCCGATAGGTATGCATCTGCAGTCAGGATTACCCTCCCTCCTACCCCTCTCTGGTACTCCTAGGGTACTTATCCCCCTTTTAGCTAGCTGGAGGAATTTATTATGGTGTATTTGTTTGTATATACATGTAGACATTTACATAATTTTGCAAATGTTTGGAACTTTTTTGCATTTATCCAAATTTAGCCTTCCTAGAGAGCACCTGGCATCTGAGGCAAGAAAAACTGAGGAAAATGGCATCGGCTGATGCTTTTATACCGGAAAGTGCGACATCAGCCGAGGCCAGACCCAGATTTTGGAATCCAAAGGGCTGCCTGAGGCAGGACAACCCATATGTTATGACTGCAGATGCATACCTATCGGACATCTACATTTATGGTAGGTACAAAACTGTACTTTACATTTCAACAGCATGCATCCTAAACATATTTTTAAGAACATTGGTAAAGGCCAGTATTTGCGTATGTCTAGATTGCGTATAGATGATAACCAATGTCATGAAGCTATGCTTTGTCTTAAGGGAGATCTTTCTGCCAGAGAATACAGTTCTGATATACTTGATGATAACTATAATGGTTATTAGTATGCGTTCTGACAAAGGCCAACCTTATTTTAATTGTTCTTGTGTTTCTGGGAAGGCTAATAATGTATTAGATACTGCCTCTACTAATGTTAGACTTGCATTAACCTATGGTAATAATATGCAACTAGTATGTGATGTTGTAAAGAAATGTTGGCCTGTTTTGCTGTCAGATGACAAAATTAAAATGATTGTGGGTGAAAGACCCAGTTATACATTTAAGAATAATATCTCCCTTAAGAGACAATTATGTTATAAATCTACACAGTTAATAGCACCCCTTTCTGGATGTCTTGGTACTTATCCATGTAGGAGTTGTAAAGCTTGCAATTTTATATCTTCTGTACAGGAGTTTCAACATCCTGTTATTAATTTCACATTTAAGCATTGCTTTTATGCTGACTGCACCTCTATGGTATTGATTTATTTGGCTAGGTGCAAGCTATGTACATCTTTTTACATAGGCAAAACAGTGAGAATGTTCAAAGAACGCATCCTGCAGCATGCAGGTGATATCAGGCATTTAAACACTCTTAATGGCTTAGCAAAACATATATCTTTTGCACCAGGACATTCCTTTTCATTTAGTGTTTTACAGTTGTTACCTATGAATAAGAGGAAGGGGACTATATCAATAAACTCAAAAATGCAGAAGCCAATTGGATTGTTAAATTACAGGCAGATAATCTGCCAGGGATAAATGCAACTGTTCCTTTAAAACCACTTTTAAAAAAGAAGAGTATTCATCAGTAATTGTTACTGCTTCATGGTTAGTTGATTGATTGTTCTCTTAGTAGTTAATGACTGCACGTGATGATTTTTTATGGATCTGAAGAAGCACTATTTGTGAAAGTGCTTATCCTTTGTATTAAAGAACTGTTTATTTTATCAGCTCTGGTGGATGCTTGTTTTTTTGCTGTTTATAAGTAAAAATAAAAGGTGGTAGACTATACTAACTCCTTTGTAAGGGATGGCCTGCACCTGCCTCCCCAAGGCTTTCATGTACTGGCTAAGACATTGTCCACCCCCATAATTCCTTTCCTAGGCACTGTCTTCATAAGCTTCCAGTGTAACAAATCAGAATCCAGATAGCTTAAAGGTATTGCAGCTCAGTGCTAGGAGCCTCAGCAAAGAAATTCACATCCTGCTGGAATGCACTGATATATGCATCTTTACTGAGGTGTGGGTCAAGACAGTTGAGAGCACCCCGTCTTTGTTAAGATCACAGAGATACACAGTATTGTAATGTAACATAAAGTGCATTTCATATTTTGAAAGTTTCATTTTCACATCATTCACTATATGCTCTGGAGCTTAAAAATACATAACACCAGCTTTTAAATCTTTATAATCCCCATTGTGAAAAATTAAATGGGCCATTCCTTATTTTTCTATTTTGATGTTTGTACAGTTTTCTTTTGTCTCATTGCAAATGTCCTCTTTGTGCTACTAAAATAGCATAACCAACATGGGCACTTTGTAACTTAAACTGCATCCTCACATGTGCAAACTGCATTCTCATGTGTGCAGTATTGACCCTTGCACATTTTAACTTAATATTATTAACTATCATAATATGCTCAGATGTCAATCAAGAATAAACACACATTGCAGAGTCCACGAAAGAGTATACCACTACCATTTACCTAACTAATCACTTGCAGTATTCTAGCAGGGCATTTAAAATTTATTTAACATTTGTTTATTGAGGAAAGTACAACTTGGAGTGAAGCCAATTTTCGGTTAAGGCCTGGAGAGAAATGCTCTAGACACATGTCTTTGTAACATAGGAGGAAACCGGAGCACCTGGAGGAAACCCACATGAACATAGGGAGGACATGCTGACTCCACAAAGACAGCACCCCAGCTGAGAATCGAACCGGAGAACCTCTTGCTGTGAGGCGGCAATGTCACTGCTGCACCACAGCACCGACCAGTGACTGTGTACCAATTTTGTTTGCTAATACCTTAATACCTTGTTGCTAATACCTTAAGAGTATAAAGCAAAGTTTTTTATGTAAAAAAATAATTTTAATTTTTATCTTCCAAAATCTTTTTGACTGCATTATACAAATCATTAGAGCATAGATTATAGGCCAGATTCCAAAATATTTGCTCTCAGCAAAAATGACTTACTGTGGAGTAAACCTACCCCAATTCCAAAAGACTTGCTCTCAGTGTAAGTGACTTACTCTGCTGTAAGGTCTGTCAGTAAAGCAGACACAGCAGGGACCAGTTGGTGTGTACACTAGAATAAGTTGCTTACACTGAGAGTACGTCTTTTGGAAATTTGTCCCTGCTGTAAGCATGGCTATTCAAGCAAGAAGGCCAGAGAAGGCGAAAAGATGAAGGGTGGCATAGCAGTTCCCCACACAGTAATAAGTGCGGACCACTTAAGTCTATTCCTGGAGAACTTTCATGTTTTAGACAAAACTATCTTGGCCTGATATCATACCTTTGGGTAGGATAGAGAACTACTTTCCTTTATAGCTAGCTCTTTTTAGCTTTGCCTGTTTTGGAATAGTTTCTAAGCACTGAGCCATAGAAAGGGACCCTAAACAAGAAAAGTGGCAAGAATTCTATTCAGGGACATTTTTTTTACCTGAACTGAAGGCCTACATTGACCTGATTTGGGCTTCTCCAGACACAGCAAGTAACTCAGGAATTAGAAAGTTCAGAGTGCTCATACTGCTACCAGTACCTCTAAAAAAGTCTATGGTATTGTAACTCAGGAAATAAATGGTGGCTAAAACATCCCTATTCACTGGGACTGCATGTGGTTCCTTTGTTTTGTGGCAGGGACCAAACACTACTTATTTATGTTTCTGCCATTTGGTGTCTCTACTAGAAATGGTTCATAAGGCACTGAATATTATGGGTAACTTTGAAGAGTTAGGGTAGCCTAGGAGATGTATTTGCTGGGCTAACTAAGTACAGATCTTGGTGCTACAGGTAATGGAAATAAAACTTTCAAAATCAGATGTTCTCTTCACTTCATTATGTACCAGCAAATTCAAGTTATTGTTTCTTTTTTTTTTAAAACAAGTTTATTATTTTTAACATACAAAATAAATATCATAACAATCTTATACAAGCAGTTAAAATATAAATAATTATAACATTTGATAAAACAACCAAAGTATTTACAGAAACACCCACTACAAATCAAATCAATTAATTAAACTGTAATGTCTTACTAATGAAACTAAGACTTTTTTAACAGATTTTGTAAAGTATTCCATATAGTATAGTAAGACATTTTTCTAGTGGTTCTTGACTTTATTGTCATTAGTTCCATATGACACACTTCGGTCATAACATGTTTAAATTCATTAAATGAAGGAGGAGTATCTGAAATCCAATTTCTGGTTATTATTTTTCTAGACACTGCTAGAATAGACCATAATAAGGGAAGTTTAACTTTTTTAACACTTTTAGGAACAGGGGTGTTAAATAATATAAGTGATTTACAGACTATGAAATTATCTGTGAAAAGAGCCTGCAAAAAATCATTGATTAACATCCAATATTCCTTCAATTTTATACAGTCATAAAACATATGTGCCCAATCAGCATTTATTTCTACATTACATCTCATACATATGTTGTCTTTATTGTTTATTTTATTCATCATTAAGGGTGTATAGAAAGATCTATGTAAAAATTTCCAAGTAAAAAGTCTCCAATTAATGGAAGAAATAGTTTTATAAGCAGATTCCAATATATATTGTTTATCTTGTTGTTTTGGTGATTCACCATTAATGGAAATGAAATAATTCCAATAAGTATCTGAACTGTAATGTGTTTCTTCTCTAATAATTTTATGTATATGTGAGAGCTTACCTTTATCAGAAACCCTATGTTGTAAATTTAATATCAAGTAGTCAATCAGAATAGGGACAGATTCTTTAACTGTTAAAGACATTAAATCAAGTTTATTAATAAGATGTTGTCTAAAAGTCTGAATCTCTAACCGACATGTTTCTCTCAAATCAAATTCTTGCTTTAAAAAGTCTACATTTTTTTACTTTATTGTCAGACAGCAACTGATGCCAATACTTTAAATCATTCTCTGTGACTAGAAGAATTCTTTCAGAGGTGGATGATAAAAGAATACCTTGTGTATACATTATAGGGAATAGGATAAAATTCCATTCCTTATATTTAGGATGCATAAATATAAAATTACGATATCTAATAATAATATTTAATGGGTAACTAGCTATATATTTTGGTGTAATAGATGAGGTACAAAATTCATTTAGTAACCATAACATAGGGTTATTTACAATAGTATTTTTGTGTATTAATGATATTTTCATGAAGTGAATGCTAATTAGTTCCCAATATTCCTTCCATTTTGCAACATATGACTGATCTATTAGCAAAGTAATAACTTTTATAATAGAAGAGATAGCATATAAATTAAAGTCTGGAAATGAAATGCCCCCTTGAGACCAACTATTAGTATGTTTCTTTAATGCAGTCCTAGGTCTATTAGGTGCCCATAAGAAATTTAACATTTGTGAATTCAATTTCTTAATAATTATTTTTGTAGGTGGGAGTATTATTGATTGTATTAAGTATAATATCTTTGGGAATATTATCATTTTAATAATTGTGAGTCTCTCTTCCATGGTAAAAAACATATTGTTCCAGCTATTGAAAAGATTTTGTATATTATGAAGACAGTTACTGTATTTATTATGTATAATGGATTTAATATCTTTAGTTAATATTATGCCTAAGTAAGTTATCTGACCTGAGTTGGGTATATATTTGTGAAAATCATTAGTGAGAACATTTTTTCGTGCATATATTGGTAATATTTTAGTTTTTTCTTCATTAAATATCAAACCAGAGATATTTTTAAAATCTGTCATTTTATCAAATAATGACTGCATAGAAGAATTTGTTCCTGCTGACGTAATTAGAACATCATCTGCAAAAAGTTGGATTTTAGATATTGTATTTTCATCTATATCAAATCCTTCTATATCAGTGCTGTTTCTAATCAAATTAGCCCAAGGCTCCATTATTAAAGTAAATAATAGTGGTGAAAGTGGCCACCCTTGTTTTGTACCTTTTAATATGGGTATTTTTTGTGAGACATATGTTCCTATCTTAATGTAAGCCAATGCTCCTTTATATAGATGTTCAATTAAATTCACAAATGCATCAGAGAAATTTGTACACTTCAATAAGATAAACAAGTAGTCCCAACTTACTGAGTCAAATGCTGAACTTATATCAAGACTAATAAGTGTTGTCTTTCTTTTTCCTGTTTGCATAATCAATTAGCGTTAAAGTTCTCCTTATATTATCAAAAGTATTTCTATTTATAATAAAGCCTGTCTGATCTATATCTATTATACCTGGAATGATTGTCTTTAATCTATCAGCAAAAATATTCATGAACATTTTATAGTCAACATTAAGTAATGAAATAGGTCTATATGAAGTGCATCTGGTTGGGTCTTTATTGGGTTTTAAAATTGGTGAAATAAATGTGTATTGCCAGGATGGGGGAGTTGATAACTCATTTTGAGCTGAAATGAAAACCTTATGTATTAATGAGTAAGTACTCTTAGGAAGAATTTTATAAATCTCTGGAATAATACCATCATTACCAGGTGCTTTGTTTGATTTAAGTTTGTTTATTTGTGTAATAACCTCTGTATATGAAATATTTTTATCTATTAATTTAGTCTGTTGTTTATTAAGTTTTTTGTTCATGTTTGTAGTTATAAATTTCTTTATTTTATCTTTAGAATCCATATTAATGTTATTGTGGTTAATTTTATGAAAGTGATTTCTAAATTCATCTAATATTTCTGGTAAACTAGAGACATTCTTCTTTTTCCCTGGAGAGAAAATTTATTTGATGTGATTTTGTTTATTCAGCCTTTTTGTTTTATTTTTAAGTCTATGTAAGTATTTTGGACTTATTGAGTAAGACAAAAACTTATATTTCTCTAGTGTTATTTTGACTTTATGGCTTAAAATTTCTTTGTATTTCTCATTTAATTTATTTATTTCCTCGATGACTTTTTTGTCCATAATATTTTCTTTATTATTATGTTTATATGAGTCTAATTTGTTTTGAATGTCTATTAATTCCTTGTCCCAAGATTTCCTTTTATTATTATACCATCTGATACTTTGTCCATATAAATATGATTTTAGAGCATCCCAAATGTGAATAATAGAGACGTCAGGTGTAGTGTTTAAGTCTAAGAAATGTTGCACCTCAGTAAGTATATAATCTTTATAGTCCTTTAGTTGAGTTAAATATGCTGGTATTCTTTTGATCTGAACATTATAAGTACTCTTTATCATAAATTCAAAGACAATTGAATTATGATCTGATATAGGACATGAAATGATCTTGGAATTAATTAAGTCTGTTACCAGTTGGTTAGAAATAAAGACTCTATCTATTCTTGAATAAGTTTTATATCTATTAGAAAAAAAAGTGTATGGTAATGATTTATAATCTGTCTGTTTATTAATATCATTCAAATGATATAAATTAATAAAATCCTTTAAATGTTTTGCATTAGATGTAATTTTCCTTTTTCCTATAGTAGTAGTATCTTTTTCATACAGGATACAATTAAAATCACCTGCTAAAATAATATCTCCTATAGAGAATGATATAATCTTATCAAGATGGTGTTTCACCGTATTAATGACAATTCCTGGTATCGAATATACATTAATTAATGTATATATTTTCCCATTAATCTGTATTGTAACCATACAGAACATTCCTTTATCATCTTTATAAGACTTAATAATTTTAGGTATGGGCATATTTTTGTTCCATAAGATAGCCACTCCTCTTTTTTTCTGTGTATGTTCTGAGCTAACCAAGACTGTATATTTATTAGTGGCTAATTTATCTATATCCTTTTTCATGAGATGTGTTTCTTGAAGGAATATTAAATTGGCTCTATGCAAATTAATATATCTCATTAAACTTGCCCTTTTACATGGGTTATTCAATCCATTAATGTTTAAAGAAATTCCTTTTAGTGTTACCATTTAACTTTTATAAACATATAAAACACATAATCAGAATAACATTTACTAAAATAAGTGTTATTATGTCTCCTCCTTTAGGTGTTCTATTAATTATAGCTGTATTTAATGAAAATCTTATGGAATTTTGTGTAATTTTCATATTTATTTGTAGTGACAATTAGTTTATAAAATGTGATGTGGATGTCAAAACTATATACACATAACAATAATCAGGTGAAAATAATGTTTGGATTAAACAATGCACCCAGCCTGGAGTTAAAAACTCCAACTTCGAATAGCAAATACCACTCAAGTTATCCCCCTGTCCTAAGCAGCAGTACTCCAGCTGCCACCAAATTAATTCTATACTAACTATTATTAACTAAAGTTAACCTCATTTAATTTGATTATCTACTATAACAAGGCTAAACAATTTATAAAACAGCTTCATATAAACATATAAAACATTTAGAAACAACTAATATTGCTATGTACATCTATTCTATATAATAAACTCATAATCAAAATAGCATTCTAACAATCTTGGTAATGGGAGCAAAGAAGAGAGAGAGAGAGAAAAAAAAAAAAAGGAATATCCATATGGTAGTTTAATAAAAGTTTGTAAGAATAAGTTCTTATTATATGTTTATGCTCATTTGAATTCAATAACATTAATTATCTCAGGCTATTATGACTCATACATTACTTATATTAGGGTATTCCCACTTTCTGCCATAGCAATACAGTTAGTAGCTTTAAAACTTTAAATTACTTGCATCAGAAGCTTCCTTCTCATATTTATTATTGCCATTTAAATAAAATAATTATTCCCATGTATAAGTTAAAAGAACTTACTACACAGCAATATTGATCCCTGGTTATACATAAATCATTGTGATGAAAGCCATCTGTATTATATATATCTGAACTGCAGCTTTAAAATGTCACATGACAATTTCTTCTGAAATATAATCATAATGATGCACATACTTGTCTGTTAGTCAAGGCAAATAATTTATAACATTACATATCTTTAAATCATAAGCACCTATATGCATTAAAGTGCAGCAGTCATATAAGCTTTCAAAAACAAAGTGTGCATGAGTTTTACCTTCTAAGCCTTCTAAAATATTTCATTTGTTTACTATGGCATATTAAGTCACTTAAAATCATTATAACTTATTTATTTTATAAGTTACATCTTAAATAAGTAAACTATTATAAAGAAAAACTCACATTTAGATGTCATAAAGTTCGTTTTTCATCACAAAACCGCGTTTACAGCAGTTCTACTTCCTGAAACAGTTTACTTCTTGAATTTGCGATGAGTCTGCATGAAATCAGGGGTCAAAGTTCAAAATGGCTGCTTTCAGCTTCTCTGCATGTTTTCTGAATGTTGAAGCTTTTAAAACGACTCGAGGACACTATTCACGAGGAAACCCACATCCCAAATTGTCTCCCATAACATTCTGGCGGGAATTTTAATAAAAGTAAGTGACTGACATTCATTTTGTAATACAAATGGATCTAAACAGTGCAAAAGCTTCTCGAAGCACTTTACAAGTCATTGCAGTCTCTATAACATTGAAACCATGCCTTCAGTTGTTTAACATAAACACAACTTATTTTTATATGCCCCATTTCATTTTCTCAGTCAGAGCTTATTACATACACATATCAGTATTATCAGAAGTATATTACTTTATAAATAAGAGAGAGAGAGAGAGAAAAAAAAGGGACCTACAAAGAGTATCTACAAAGATATTTTACTTGCTGTTTGTTTTAATAAAGTAGAACATGAGACATATTACTTTCAACTACTTTAGTTCTAGTTAACTGCAATTATATCATGACATATTATTTGAAATCATGTATTAAGCAATTAAGTCATGGTATAATATATAGTAGCAGTATTTAAACAGCATAAATAATTATTAAAGAAATAATAAATTATTTTTCCCCTTATTTCCTATTTTTCAACTAACCCCTCTCCCTGCCCTCCCCCACCCTTCACTAAATGTTTAGTTTAAAGAGAATGCCATTATTTAAAACAAGAAGAGAAAGGAAATGTGTCAGATTACTAACCTTAGGTCTCTTTATCACAAAGAGAAACAAGTTGATTCATATCAGGTTATTTGTTCCTCAGGAAGTTTGATTATTTATAAAACAAAATTCAGTTCTTTGCACACACAAAAAAAATAACTTTGAATAAATCCTTAAGATATTTGTGGCTGTCTTGTAAATGTAGTAACTATAATTAAAGAGTTCAAAGAAATATAAAACATGTCATTTGTTTTTTAGTCTTTTTTGCTTCTCTGAAGTCTTCCAAGAAGTTCCTGTTGCCATTCTCTTTAGCGAAGGACTTGCCCATTCCATATCTTCTATTTTATCTAATATTTTATTTTTTTTAATATACAGCAAAGCAGAGTCCAAGTCTTCAAAAATTCTAGGGCCATCCGGTAAAAAGATTTTTAGCTTGGAAGGAAATAAAAGATGAGTTTTGAACTGTGCTTTCTTAAGCTCTCTTATTAATGGCAAAAAGACTTTTCTTTTTGATATTACCAAGGAAGAATAGTCATTGTCAAAACGCACAGTTGCTTCATTAATTTTTATAGGTGCTTTAGCCCATGCAGATTTTAATACCATCTCCTTGTCATAAGATGATAAAAATCTTACAATAACTGATCTAGGGTACTTTTTTATTTATATTAGAATTAGCTAAAGACCTATACCAAAAGAAAATGCTTCTGACAGATCTAAAGTTTTGGGAAGCCAAGTATTTAAAAAGGATGTAATGCTGTTACCTTCTATATTTTCTGGCAGTCCAAAAATCCTTATATTATTGAGTCTGGATCTGTTTTCCAAGTCATCTAGTTTGGATTGAAGGTGTGTGTTCTGTTTCAATAAGAATTCAATGTTAATTTCTTCTTCCTGAATTCTGTTGTCCATATCATTAAGTGTCTCTTCTATACATGTAATCTGAGCTTTCTGATGTTGTAAATCTTGGTGTAGCAAATCCATTTGTTTTGTGGTTTTCTCTATAAAGTTATCAATTTTAACATCCAGTCTGTCCATTTTAGTTGTTAGTTGCTGAATAGTTGATAGTAAAGACTGAAGCTCTTTTTTGATGCTGGAATCCTGACTGTTAGCCTTACTGGAACTCATTCTGAACAGAAGTGATGAAAGAGAAATTTCCAAGAAGATTTCTGACAGGAAAATTATTTAAATTTTCTTTCTTTTTTAGATATTATTCAAGATACTGATATTCCAAACATTTTTAGAAAGAAAATTATTACATTAGTTGAATTTTGAAGTAATAATTTCCTGTCAGTGTAGTTATGTTGGTGGAGCTGAAGAAATCTGCTGCTATCCTGTGTTCATCCTTGGCCACGCCCCTCAAGTTATTGTTTCTGATATCAGTCAATTCTGCTAAAATTTCAGAGTTACAAACATTCATGCTTTATGAACCATACACAGTGTCCTTATTTTGTGCTAAAACTGGTTTCAGAGAGAACCTTGAGTCTATTCTTTCCCATTTGAGAATAAAAGGGAAAGCTGTATAAAATGTGCCCAGGTAACTTAGTTGCTGATCTCTTTTCCTTAAGAGAAATTAAGTTTACCTATCTCTTTATATTTTCCTGTGACACACAAGGTGATAATCTGAGAAGGTATTAAGGCTTCGCTTCATTAGAAAAGCAACTCCCCCACTTTTTTAATTGATAATGTTTCTATGCAAGATGTATGTGAAGCAGATACTTGGCAAGAAATTTATACTTTGAAACAATGCAAAGTGAATTTTCTGCCTTACATTAATCTGTTTTGCATGCCTTGCTTTGACGATTTTGCAACTCTTCTGTAGTACCTGGGGTGGTACTGAGGATACTAACCATATATTATTGACTGGTGCAAAACTGTTCTTTAGAGTAAGATTGTGAATTTGAGTGAGGACCTTAATTTACCATTAAACCTTTGTAAACAAGTATTGTAGCAGTCTTCAGGAAACCAACCCCCACTTCCCCTGTACAGATCTGGGTACATTTTTTTTTTTTTTAAAGTCTTATGTTTTCTGTTTTGTGCAACAGCTCACACCATTAGTAATGCTGTAGCTACAGGTGGTCAAGATCAAAGTCGTTATGGATCAGGTGTACCAATCACAAGATGCCAAGTAAGAGTATGCTGACTGATGTCTTCCATAGGAAAGTGTGCACTGGCAGTGATTCCTTTGTTTTGGGGGATTTCTCCCTTCTTGTTGGTTGTACAGTCATGGAGTTAGTATTTGTCGTTTGGGAGGAGTGGGGGGCTTGCCCACATAGAGTTGGACATTTCACCCAGTTGTTGATTTAAAGTATTTGTGTTCTGTGTTTTTTTTTTTTTTTTTTTTCCTTCAATATCATGCAATTCGAGTTTTCGTATGGGGACTGTTAGTTTCCTCTGGGTATTTAGAGAACAATATGAAAGTGTTTCATAACTAGAGGAGCTGAAGAGCATGAACAAAATTTGATTTAAAATTGTACACATAAGATGAATGCCTTTAATGCCAGAAACTGAAGCATCATGCAAACATGCAAATACTGCTTGGAAGATTAGTAACAGTGAGGGTTAAGTATGCTCATGTTTATAACTGCTACACTCCTGTCAATCAACCTTGCCTCATTTTGGAGTACTTTAGAGTGTCTTGTGACTAAATTATATTAGTATGATGTGTTGCAATTGACTATTTGAGAGCATAATAACCATGTTTTAAATTAGTGCTTATTTTTTTTCCTGCATTTTGTAGCATTCCAGTGAATATTTTAGCAGTTTAGTATGAAAAACTCAGAAACTAAAAGGCGTACCTTGTGTAGATTCTGATAGGGAAGGAGATATTTTCTGCTAGGTTGTGATTGTTTGTGTTTTATAAAAAGCATTATTACTGCTTGTCCTGAAGCTTATCTGTGATTGAAGAATGACTTATTCAATGTTTTCAGTCCACGACCTTCTTATATGCTTTTAAAGGTCCATGTATAGAAGTTGTGTATAACGGATATTTTTTTAATCATGTAAAATTTATTTTTCAGGCAACTCTGAGAATCACAGTGGCTCTAGCAGCTCAGAGAGGTCCAACTCTTCTGGTTATTCCAGTGAGAATGGTAAGTATCTTGAATTCTTCTCTGCTCCCTTTTCTACCAAATGTTCAGTATATGTCTGGGTAGGTATCATTTTATGTGTAGTAACATACCACTTTACATAACATTTGCCTGATAGCAGAAGTTAGTAAACCTATGTAATATGCCCTTTGGGTACATTTAACACCGACCTGCTTTCTCCCTCACTCTTTTTCCACCTTTCTTATACCATCTTTTCTGGTTCACTGAATTTCATTTCCAGTACCTGCCCCAGTAGATTAATCCATGGGTCTGTGATATGGGAAATACTTAGTCCTCTGTCTGTTCTTTCTGCTCAAGGTGACCACTATACAGCCCTCCTCCACGTGATGTTGTGCACAAATATCATGTTCCCCCCATCCATTCTGATATCTGGTATGAAGATCATCAGCTTCAATAGTCTGCAGATGTTCTTCATGTTTCACAGTTGAAGTCATCACACTTGGGTTATCTACCTGCAGGTAGCCCTCAGTCGGCCCGAATACCAGAGTCTTAGTATTTCTGCGTCGGATGCTGTCACTTCTTCCATGACATTGGGTCATCAGGGGTATAAAACAGGCAACCGATGCCATTACATCAGCCTTTCTTGCAGTGGAGGAGCCCGAAGCAGAAGCACTTCGCAAATGCCGGTCGGCCGCTACCTGAAATTTTCATTTTCGAGTTTATAATACTGAAGTCTTCTAAAGCTAAGTACCCCATTGGCGATCCTTTTTTCTTGCTCTAACCGATTTTAGAAAAAGTTAACAATTGTCTTGCTTGTGGACAGCAAATACCTCACAGAAATTTTCATTTTTGCTGCATCACCTGTTTAGGCAAAGACCATGATGTCCTTCGCTGTCGGTTTTGTGCCTTGTTTAACACCTGAACATCATGAACAACATGAACCTGATCATCAGGCTATCTTTGTTGCTAAATTCTTTCGCTCTTGATGTTCTTCGTGTTTAACTGTTGCAGTCATTACATTTGGGTAATCTGCTGGCAGGTTGCCCTCAGTCGGCCTGAAGTCCAAAGTCTTGGGTCCTGCATCGATTGCTGTCTCTTCTTCCATGACGTCAGGTCATCAGGGGTATAAAACAGGCAGCGAACGCCATTTTCTTTAGTCTTTCTTGCCGCGCAGTGCCGAAGCAGAAGCAGTTCGCAAGTGCCGGACGGCCGACTTCTGAAATTTTCAAATTCGAGTTTCAGAACCAAAGTCTTCACTAAAGCTAAGTACCCCGTTGGGGAAACTTTTTCTTGCTCCATACCGATGTCAGTGAAAGTTAATAATTGCATTACTTGTGAGAAGCAAATACCTCATAAGGATTTCCATTTATACTATATTCCTTGCCTAGGCCCTGATCATAATGTGCCTAGCTGTTGGTTTTGTGCTAGATTTAACAAACGCACTATTAAACGTCGGTATAGCTTTGCTTCAAAATATTTTGGAAACAGATTTAACTATCCTGACATGTCGTCGGATAGCAATCCGACTACCGGAGATCACAAAAAATGCAAAGAAAAGGACAGAGACAGACTGTCGAGGTCCCAAACCAACGACGAAGCTTCTCCTAAGCCAGTCGCCGGTTCACTGGTACTCAGTGAGGTGCTTTCGCAACCCCTGATACCCGCTACTTTTGAGTCGCAGGCCTCTACCGAGACCCATGTGGAGTCCAGCATGCCGCGAGATTCCCAAAGTATTGTACCCACAGATGTCTCTCCCTCAGATGGGTCCGGAGCTGCTGAGCAGGCACCGGCTTCTGAGGGTGTCTTCAGGCCACAGCATTTCTATATAAAACTGATGCCAGCTTCAAAAACAAAGACAAAAGCAACTTCTAAAGCTAAAAATCTGACACATGAGCTACGTGCACAGGTCTCTATGCCCAAAAATCAGATGATCAAAATGGCTGAAGACCTAATTACCTTGATCAGGGGTTCCCATCCCCCTCCTGATAAGAGGCCTAGGCAAGACACTGATTATGAATCTTCAGATCAGGTTTCTATTTCTTCTGATCAGGAATTTTCTGTACCACCCTATGAGGATTCCAATGCAGAGGAATCTGTCCCATCTGCATCTCCTCCTGAAGATTATTCCTTTGGTGAAACCTTGCATACTTTGAGGGAGCATTTTCACTGGGAGAGTCAAGATTTCTCAGAATCAAAAAAGAGGCTTGGGGATTTCCTTCTTCTCCATCAGCATAGGCCTTTAGCCATACCTCCTGTTTTAGACATTGTGGATGATGTTTTTTTGGAATCAAGCTTGTCTCCAGACTCCTTACCTGTGGCTCCTAGCAAGCCAGACAGATATTACAGGGTTCCTGGTTCACACAAATTTTTATTTAGAAACCCTGTTGCTGACCCTGAAACTATTTCACAGGGTCCAAAAGGTGTTAAGGCCTCAACAGCAAAAAATCCGACTCCCTCTGACAGAGATTCCAGGGCACTGGATAGATGAGGAAAGAAGGTTTATACATATGCAACCTTGGCAATTAGGGCCTTAAAATGCCAGTTTCATATGCTCAAGTATCAACAACATGTTATGGGATTACTGAAACAGAAAATGATGTTGATTTCTGAATGTGCAGAAAATAAAGAATTGCAGGAATTATTGCATGCAGCAGAACAGGTTGGAAAGCATACTTTGCAGTGTGGCTTTGATTCCTTAGAGGCCTCCTGCAGGGCCACAGTTACTGGATCTGTGATTAGGAGGCATGCCTGGCTAAAAGAGCAAAATTTGCCTGATCATGTTAAAGCTAAATTGCTGGATGCAACTTTACAGCATGAAACTCTGTTTGGTAGTAAGGCAGAAGAGGTTTTAAAGAAAATGGAAGACAAAGCTAAGTCTCTGCAAACTATAAAAGACTTCTTACAAGTGCAGCCACCAAGATTCAGTAGACACTGGCCTACAAAAAAGTGTGGCTTTGATGCCCTAGAAGCATCTTGCAGGGCTGCAGTCACTGGGTCTGTACTGAGAAGGCATGCTTGGCTGAAGGAACAAACCTTGCCAGATCATGTCATATCCAAATTACTAGACACTCCTTTAAATAAGGACTGTTTGTTTGGCAGCAAAGCAGAAGAAGTTCTTAAAAAGATGGAATAAAAAGATGGAATAAAAAGCTAAATCTATGCAAACTCTCAAAGAATTCTTACAAGTGCAACCACCTATATACAGTAGGCATTGGCCTTCTAAAAATTGGTCCTTTTTAGCCCCTTCCAGGCCTTCCCAGACCAGACCCAGGGGAAACAGGCCACCCAGACTACAGTCTCAGGGTATGCAGAGATCTAAACAGTGGAGTGCCCTCACCCCAAAAACAGGTTGTGGTAAGCCACCCCCATATAGAAAAAGTTCACAATGACTTTTCAGTTATCCTTTCCAGACCTGCGCAATTTCTTGTGCCCCTAGGAGGAAAACTTACCCTTCATGCAAAAAACTGGATGTCCATTACTCAGGACTGATGGGTCCCAAACATTGTATCCCAGGGGTACAAATTCTACTTCCATTCACTGCCAACCCCAAGAGGGTTTCCAGACCTTCCCCCAAACCAGTGGGCAGAGGCTCGAAAGAAAGTACTTTCCCTGCTCAATATCAGAGCTATGCAACCTGTTCCAGTAGAACAAGTGGGGTCAGGCCATTTCAAACCAAACCATCTCCAAATGGATAGTACACTGCATCCATTTCTGCCTGGAAAAGAGAGCTCTTGGTGCCCAATCCTGGATCTTTCAATTCTCAACACCTTCCTGGTGATCCCAAAATTCAAGATGCTTACCCTGCAACAGCTTCTTCCTATGCTAGCCAAGGATGCTTGGTTAGTCACGCTAGACTTAAAAGAAGCTTATCTGCACATCCTCATAAGGGAGTTATGCAGGAAATATTTATGTTTCAGTGCAGGATCTATGCACTATCAGTTCTCTGCACTTCCCTTTGGCTTATCTACTGTGCCCAGAGTTGCTGGCTCCAGCCATTGCATACGGCAGGCAGAGAAATATCCAAATTTCCCCATACTTGGATGACTGGCTGATTCAGGCGGACAGTCAGAAATTGCTACTTCAGCACCTGGCTTTTGTAAAAAGCCTTCTCACTTCATCCGGGTATACCATCAATGAAAATAAATCACAACTGGTACCCAGTCAAAAATGTTATTCCTGGGAGCAAGCTTGGACACAACTTCCCAGATGGCATTTCTCACTTCAGAAAAACGGGTCTATCTGACAAACTACTTCAAACAAATGGCCACCAGAACCCAGCTTTCTGCAAGAAAAATACTGCAAGCCTTAGGGTTCATAGACTCATGTATTCTGCTAATTCTATATGCAAGACTGCATATGAAGAAACTTCAATGGTACTTAAAAAGTCTTTGGTGCCAACATTCTCAGGACCTAGAAACAATCATTTCCTGTCTAAGAACAGAGTTTCTTTGGTGGGCAGAAGCATGCAACCACAATAAGGGACTGCTTTTCATTCATCCCCTTGCCCCCAAACCCTGACAACAGAGACATCGGACTATGCATGGGGGGCTCACATGGCAGGCAAATACATTCAGGACCACTGGAGCCCAGGCCAGATTCTCCTGCACATCAATCAAAAAGAGATGCTAGCTGTACAGAATGCTCTGACAGCCTTCAAATACCTAATCCTTCCAGGACAACTGCTTATAAAAACAGACAACACCACAGTTATGTGGTACATAAACAAGCAGGGGGGAGCCCATTCTTACCCACTCTGCAGATTAGCCATGGCCCTGTGGAACACAGCCTTGAGCAACCAAGTGCATGTACAAGCTCAATTCCTGCCAGGCAAACAAAATTCACTGGCAGATGACTTAAGCAGAAATCTCCTAGACCCACACAAGTGGAAATTGGAGCCCAACACCTTCAACCTTCTGATCCAGATGTGGAGGACACCAGAGGTGGACCTCTTTGCCTCCCCCGAGAATCACCAGTTGAGCAAATACTGCACAGGAACCCTCACAGCAGGGCCTGGAAGGTGGATGCCCTATCCTTTAAATGGGAAAACCTCTTACTTTATGCCTTCCCCCCTTCTGCCCTTTCTCTCAAGAGTACTACTCAAGATAAAGCAGGACAGGCCAAGGGCAATTCTTATTGCCCCAGACTGGCCACACCAGCACTGGTACCCACTCTTACGCAGCCTGACCACAGTGCCACCCTGGCACCTTCACCAGACTCCTACCCTGCTGTCTCAGCAGGAGAGACAGATTTTGCATCCACAATTGTAAACCTTGCAGCCTGGCTTATCCCTTGAATACCCCATCAGCAACCCTCAGCAAACAGGTGCTAGACATCATTCTTGAAGACAGAAGGCCTAGTACTAGGAAATACTATGCTGAAAAGTGAAAAAGATATTGTTCTTGGAATCAGTCTCAAGAGAAGGACACAGCAGTGCCCTCCTTACCTCCAATTGTGGATTACCTAGCAGAGCTACTCCACAGAGGTCTATACTTCTCCTCCATTAAGATTCATGCCCCTGCCATCTCAGCTCATTATAATACATAGCCACCTCTTTTTTCTCACCATCTCATCAAACAGTTCCTGAGAGGGGCTAACAACTTAAGGCTCCCTAGGAGAGCACCCACCCCTGCCTGGGATTTTGTACTGGAAAAGCTCATGCTTCCCCTTTTTGAACCTGCTGCCTCAGCAGAGTTAAAATTCCTCTCTTGGAAAACAGCCTTGCTTTTAGCCATAACTTCAGCAAGAAGAGTATCTGAGTTACAGGCACTAACGGCTGTGGAACCTTTCATTATTTTCCATGCTGACAGAGTTTCCCTCAGGACTAACCCATCCTTTATGCCTAAGGTGGTGTCCAGTGTGGCTCTGAAACAATCCATCCATTTGCCAACCTTCTTCCCTAATCCTCAGAATAAAGGGGAAATGATCCTGCATTTCTTGGATGTGTACAGACAGCTGAGGTTCTACCTTGACAGGACTAAGCCTTTCAGAAAATCTGACCAGCTGCTAGTCAGCTTTGCTACAGGGGCAGAGGGTAAGGCCATTTCAAACCAAACCATCTCCAAATGGATAGTACACTGCATCCATTTCTGCTACAAGCACCATGGAAAACCTACCCCACAAGGGATCAGACCACATTCCACTAGGGCTACTTCCACCTCAACAGCATTTCGCAGGGGAGTCCCTACCAGGGACATTCTGGAAGCTGCAACCTGGAGATGTTCATCGTGTTTCACTGTTGCAGTCATTACTCTTGGGTTATCCTGCTGGCAGGCTACCCGTAGTCAGCCTGAGTTCCAAAGTCTAGGTCCAGCATTGGTTGCTGTCACCTCTTCCCTGACGTCACTGCACCAGGGGTATAAAATATGCAGCCGACGCCATTTTCTTCAGTCTTTCTTGCTGAGCGGTGCCCGAAGCAAAAGCAGTTTGCAAGTGCCAGTCATCCGACTCCAGAGATTTTCAAAGCTGAATTTCAGATCCAAAATCTTCATTAAAGCTGAGTACCCCGTTGGGGAAACTTTTTTCTTGCTCCATACCGATGTCAGAAAAAGTTAACAACTGTATTTCTTGTGGGAAGCAAATACCTCATAAGGATTTTCACTCTTACTGTATTCCTTGCCTAGGCCCTGATCACAACATTGCTAGCTGTCAGTTTTGAGCTAGATTCAACCAACGCACTATCAAGCATTGGTTTGATTTTGCATTTCATTACTTTGGCTGAAGATTTAATTATATAATGCCAGCGGAACAGCCGACAACCGGAGTTTACAAAAATGCAAGGACAAAGATAGGCATCCAAGGTCCAAAACTGACGACGAAGCCTCTTCTAGGCCAGTCGCCAGTTCGCCAGTTCTCAGTGAGGCACTTTCGCAGCCCCTGGCGCCCGCTTCCTCAGAGCCACAGGCCACTTCTGACTCCCACGTGGAGCCGACTGGGCCTCTGGAAACTCAAGGTATTGGACACTCGGAAATCAATCCCTCAGATAGGTCCGGAGCTGCTGAGCAGGCATCAGCTTCTGAGGGTGTCTTCAGACCTACACAACTATATATTAAGCCATCCTCAGCTTCAAAGACAAAGACTAAAGCAGCTCTAAAGACAAAGAAACAAGTACAGCATTCTCCTACTCAGACTTCCATGCCTAAAAAACAGATGCTCAAAATGGCCGAAGACCTAATTACTTTGATCAGGGGCTGCCATCCCCCTCCTGATAAGTGACCTAGGCAAGAGACAGAGTATGACTCTTCTGATCAGGTATGTATTTCCTCTGATTCCTCTTCTGAACAGGATTTTTCCATGCTTCTCTATGATGACTCTGATGCTGAAGTATCCATTCCTTCAGCCTGTGCTCCTGAGGACTATTCCTTTGGGGAAACACTGCATACTATGAGGGAGCATTTCCACTGGGAGAGCCAAGATTATTCTGAGTCTAAGAAAAGGCTCAGAGATTTCCTGCTACTTCCTCAGCATAGACCTCTTGCCATTCCTCCTGTTTTAGACATTGTGGATGATGCATTTTCAGAGTCCGGACTATCCCCTGACTCTATACCCCCTGCACTTGCTAAGCCAGACAGATACTACAGGGTCCTGGATTCTCATAAATTCCTATATAAAATCCCCGCTGCTGACCCAGAAACTATATCTCAGGGTCCCAAGGGGGGTTAAAGCTGCTACTGCGAAAAACCCTGTCCCCTCTGATAGGGATTCTAGGGCTCTAGACAGATGGGGAAAAAAGTATATACTTCTGCCACCCTGGCTGTAAGAGCTTTAAATTGTCAATTTCATATGCTTAAATATCAGCAATATTTACTGTCACTACTTAAATAGAAAATGTTGACAAATACTGAATGTTCTGAGAACAAGGAATTGCAGGATTTATTGCATGAAACTGAAAAAGTAAGAAAGCATACTTTGCAATGTGGTTATGATTCACTGGAGGCCTCTTGCAGGGCCGCTGTTACAGGTTCTGTTATTAGAAGGCATGCTTGGTTAAAGGAACAAAATCTGCCTGATCATGTTAAAGCAAAATTATTAGATGCACCATTAGAGCATGATACTTTGTTTGGTACTAAAGCAGAAGAGGTGTTGAAAAAAATGGAGGATAAAGCAAAATCCATGCAGACAGTCAAGGATTTCTTACAGGTACAGCCACCCAGGTTTAGCAGGAACTGGCCGTCTAAAAATTGGTCCTTTCCAGTCTCAGACAGACCACAAAGAGGCAGATACAGGCGTCCTAGAGGCAGATCTCAGCCCCAAGGCTCATACAGGCCTAAACAGTGGGGTGCTCCTACCTCCAAAAGTGGAGAAGACAAATCACAACCTTACAGGAAACAGTCCCAATGACTTTCCTCTTCCAGTTCCAAGCAGTTTCCTTTTGACAGCCCCCTTAGGGGGGAAAACTAGCACTTTTTTCATCAGATTGGCAAAGGGTTACCCAAGACAAATGGGTTCTGAACATAGTGTCCTAAGGCTACAGGTTCAGTTTCCACACCCTACCAAGGTCAAAGGGCATGCCAAACCTGCCACACAATCAATGGGCAGAGGCACAAAAACAAATTACAGTCCTCATGGACATGAGGGCCATTCAACAAGTACCACAACAAGAGCAGGGGCAAGGATTTTACTCTAGACTTTTTCTAGTGCCCAGGAAGGACAAAACCTGGAGACCAATTCTGGACCTATCTATACTAAATACGTTTCTGGAAGTTCCAAAATTCAAGATGTTGACTCTTCAGCAGCTACTGCCCATGCTGGGCAAGAGGGCTTGGCTAGTAACTTTGGACCTAAAAAAAGCATACCTGCATGTCCCAATCAGACAATCTTGCAGAAGATACCTCAGATTCATAGCTGGCTCAATGCATTACCAATTCTCTGCACTGCCCTTTGGCTTATCTACTGCGCCCAGGGTCTTTACAAAATGCTTGGCACCAGTAATTGCGTTTTGCAGACAAAAGGAATTCAAATTTATCCCTACTTGGACGACTGCCTAATTCAAGCAGAGAACAAAGACACTCTTCTAAAGCATCTGGCATTTGTAAAAAGATTACTAATTGGCCTAGGGTACACAGTAAACGAAAATAAATCAAAACTAGTGCCCTCTCAAGAGATAATATTCCTGGGCGCAAGCTTAAATACAAATATCCAGATGGCTTATCTCACGCCAGACAAGCAAAAACAACTGACTACTTACTTCAAGAAATTGGCAACAAAAACCCACTTATCTGCAAGGAAAATCCTGCAGGCCTTGGGTTTCATGGCATCCTGCATTCTACTAATTCCATATGCCAGACTGCATATGAGGAAACTACAGTGGTATCTGAAAAGTGTTTGGACTCAGCATTGCCACAGCCTGGAGACAGTAATTGCACGCATTCCCTGCCTACAACAGGAGTTTCGATGGTGGGCAGAAGCCTGTCACCAGAACAAGGGTCTGCCATTCAGATTACCCACAGCCAGACAGACACTGACAACGGATGCATCAGATTATGCCTGGGGGGGGGCCCATATGGCAGGAAAATGTATTCAGGGCACATGGCCTGCAAACCAGATGCATCTTCACATTAATCAAAAAGAGATGCTAGCTGTTCAAAATGCCCTGACAGCTTTCAAGGACCTGCTTCATCCAGGACAATTACTAATAAAGACAGACAACACTATGGTCATGTGGTACATAAACAAGCAGGGAGTGACTCATTCCTACCCCCTCTGCAGACAAGCAATGACCTTATGGGACACAGCATTGGCCTTTCAGATACACCTGCAAGCTCAATTCCTGCCAGGAAAAACAAATACTCTGGCAGACGAACTAAGCAGAAACCTCATGGATCCCCACAAATGGAAAATGGATCCACAAGTGTTCAGGATGATAACAAGGAAATGGGGATGCCCAGACATAGCTCTATTTGCCTCCCCACACAACTGTCAATTGCAGAGATTTTGCACAAGGACTTACCACAAGCAAGCATGGAAAGTGGACACCCTATCATTCAGCTGGAAAAATCTAACAGTATATGCTTTTCTCCCAGTACCTCTCCTTCCCAGAGTACTCCTAAAGGTCAGACAAGAGAAGCCAAAAATTATTCTGATTGCACCAGACTGGCCACGCCAGCACTGGTACCCAATCCTGAGGAGCTTGTCTCAAGGTCCAGCATGGATATTGCCCCAAACTTCTCACTTGCTGACCCAACAAAAGAATCAGATCCTGCACAGCCAACTCAGGACCTTAAGTCTGGCAGCATGGCAGATAATGTAGCCATTCAGAATACTCCTCTTTCAAAAGCTGTTATGGATGTTATCTTGGAGGCCAGGAGGCCCAGTACCAGAAAATCTTATGCAGAAAAATGGAAGAGATTCTGTGCTTGGAACCAGGAACAAGACATTGACACGTCTGTACCAAATTCCTCAGATTTTACAATACCTGACTGCGATGCTGAACAAAGGCCTTTCTTTCTCATCAATTAAGATTCATGCCTCTGCCATTTCTGCACATTACAATACGGAACCACCTATCTTTTCTCACCCTTTAATAAGGCAGTACCTCAGAGGGGCCAAAAACATTAGGCCTCCAAGGAGAGCACCAATTCTGGCCTGAGACCTCAATTTTGTTTTGGAAAAACACACACACTGCCTCCTTTTCAGCCAGCATCAACAGCGGATATTAAATTCTTATCCTGGAAAACAGCTCTGCTCCTAGCCATTACCTCTGCAAGACGAGTCTTGGAGTTACAAGCACTCATGGCTGTGGAACCTTTCATCATTTTTCATCCAGACAGGGTTTCTCTGAGGACAAACCCTACATTTATGCCTAAGGTGGTGTCCAGTGTGGCACTCAATCAAACCATTTACTTGCCTACCTTTTATCCAAATCCACAGAACAAGGGGGAGAAAATTCTGCATTCCTTGGATATACACAGGCAGTTACGCTTCTACTTGGACAGAACTAAAGCTTTTTGAAAGACTGAGCAACTTCTAGTGTCATATGCTGCAGGATCACAAGGAAAGGCTATCTCAAAACAGGCTGTTTCTAAATGGATAGGCCACTGCATCTGTTTCTGCTATTCTCAACATGGCAAATCAGTGCCTAAGGGCATTAGGCCTCATTCCACCAGAGCAGCAGCCACTTCAGCAGACTTTCTCAGCGGAGGACCAACCAAAGAAATCTTAGAAGCTGCAACTTGGAGTTCAGTGCACACCTTTACAAAGCACAACCACTTGCCTCTCTACTCTAAGTCCAGAGCAGGCTTCGCCACTGCAGTTCTGCAGGGTCTCATAGCCTCTCCTAATCCTATTTAGCCCAGCCACCTTTCCTCAGCTTTGGGATTCAACCCAAGAGTAATGACTGCAACAGTGAAACACGATGAACATAGTACAGTTGTGTACCTACCATAAATGTAGATATTCGAGTGTATTCACTGTTGCAGTCCAGGTTACCCACCATCCCCCTTCTCTTTGCTGGGCCTTATCTGCACTTCTCTATCCTATACAACCTTTTTGGTGTATTTGCTGGTAGATGAAGGAAATGTTATTTTTGTGTATGCATTTCTTTTTGATATATATATATTTTTCAGCCTACCTATTTGGGGCACCTGACATCTGGGGCAAGAAAAACTGAAGAAAATGGTGTCAGCTGCATCTTTTATACCCCTGGTGCACTGACATCAGGGAAGAGGTGACAGCAACCGACGCCGGACCTAGACTTTGCAACTCAGGCCGACTACGGGTAGCCTGCCAGCAGGATAACCCAAGAGTAATGACTGTGACAGTGAATACACTCGAACATCTACATTTATGGTAGGTACACAACTGTACTTTCTGTACACACCTTCACCAAGCATTACCACTTACCTATCTTTTCTAAATCCAGGGCTGGATTTGCTACAGCAGTCTTGCAAGGCCTACTAGCGAGCCCTAACACCTCTTGACTGCCTCCACCCTTCCTCAGCTTTGGGAATCTACCCAAGTGTGATGACTGCAACAGTGAAACACGAAGAACATAGTACAGTTGTGTATGCTTACCATAAATGTAGATGTTCGAGTGTATTCACTGTTGCAATCCTGGATGTTCTTCGTGTTTCACTGTTGCAGTCATCACATTTGGGTTGTCTGCCTGCAGGTAGCCCTCAGTCGGCCTGAATACTCGAATCTTGGGATTTCTGCGTCGGATGCTGTCACTTTTTCCATGACGTCAGGTCGTCAGGGGTATAAAACATGCAGCCAACACCATTAGATCAGTCTTTCGTGCCGTGCAGTGTCCAAAGCAGAAGCAGTTCGCAAGTGCCGGTCGGCCGCAACCTAAAATTTTCATTTTTCGAGTTTCAGACCTGAAGTCTTCTAAAGGATAAGTATCCCGTTGGGGATCCATTTTTCTTGCTCTAACTGATGTCAGAAAAAGTTAATAATTGTCTTGCCTGAGGAAAGCAAATACCTCACAGAGGTTTTCATTCTTACTGCATCACCTGTTTAGGCCCAGACCACGACGTTCCTCGCTGTCGGTTTTGTGCCTTGTTCAATGCCCAGACTACTCGTCGTCGGGCTATTTTTGTCACTAAATTCTTTCACTCTCATTCTCTGTATTCTGAAATGGCTTCGATAAGCCATCCAACTACTGATCTTCTGAAAATACGTAAGGATAAAGACAGAGACAGCCCACATAGGGCCAAAACTGCCAACAACACTTCTTTTAGGCTAGTCACCAGTCCACCAGTACTCAGTGAGACACTTTTGCAGCCCCTGATACCCGCTTCTACAGATTCACAGGCCTCTACTGAGACCCATTCGGAGTCCGGTATGCTGTGAGATGCTTCTTCGACTATGGAACCTGCGGATGTCTCTACCTTGGATGGCTCCAGAGCTGCTGTGCAGGCACTGGCTTCTGAGGATGTATTCGGGCCTTCTGATTTTCATATTAAACCGACGACTTTGTTTCAATCCAAAAATACCGAATTTCTCATGCCCATAGTTCGCACTACGCCTAGGAAACCGATGACCAAAGCACATTCTCAGGCCCACATGCCTCAGAAACAAATGCTTAGAATGGCTGAAGATCGTATTACTTTAATTAGGGGAAGACAGCCTTCCCCCTCAAAAAGACCAAAAAATGATTTTCCTTCTGATTCTTCAGGTAATGAGTCTGTTGACTCTGATCCTTCTGATTACCAAGACATACCCTTATCTACCTATGAGGATTCTGATGCAGAGTATTCCATTCCCTCTGCTTCCCCACCAGAAGATTTTTCCTTTGGTGAAACCCTGCATACCCTTAGAGTGCATTTCTGCTGGGAGTGCCAGGACTACCCAGAGTCCAAAAAGAGACTCAGGGAATTTTTAAACTTGTCTCAGCACAGGCCTCTAGTTATCCTTCCTGTACTGAAATTTTAGATGATGTCTTCTTCGAATCCAGTCTTACTCCTGATACTTTGCCCCCAGCTCCCAGGAAACCTGACAGGTACTACAGAGTACCTGCCTCCCACAAGTTCCTCTTTAATAATCCTGTTGTGGATCCAGACCCCATTTCCCAGAGTCCTAAGTGCATTAAGGCTACAACAGCCAAAAACCCAACCCCTTCGGACAGGGACTCTAGGGCTTTAGACAGTTGGGGTAAGAAGGTATACACCTCTGCTACTCTTGCCATCAGGGCTTTAAATTGCCAGTTTCATATGTTAAAGTATCAGCAACATATTATGGAGCTAATTAAACAGAAAATGATGTTGATTCCTGATTGTGCAGAACATAAAGATTTACAAGAGCTAATGCATTCTGCTCACCAAGTTGGAAAACATACTTTGCAATGTGGTTTTGATGCCTTCGAAGCATCTTGCAGGGCTGCTGTCACTGGGTCTGTTCTTAGAAGGCATGCTTGGCCGAAGGAACAAATCTTGCCAGACCATGTCAAAGCAGAATTGCTAGATGCACCATTAAATCAAGAACGCCTGTTTGGCAATAAAGCAGAAGAAGTCCTCAAAAAGATGGAGGAAAAAGCTAAATCTATGCAAACTGTTAAAGATTTCCTACAGGTACAGCCACCTAGATTCAGTAGGCATTGGCCTTCTAAAAACTGGTCCTTTCCAGTCCCTCCCAGACCTTTTTAGTCCAAACCCAGGGCAGCAGACCACCAAGAATACAGTATCAGTGTATGCGCAGATCTAAGCAATGGAGTGCTCCCACCTCTAAACCAGGGAGTAGTAAGCCACTGAATTATGGTAAAATCTCGCAATGACTTAGCCTTAACTCTTCCAAGCCTTGCCCAAGTACTTGCATCCTTAGCCCTGCATGTAAATAACTGGGAGTACATCACCCAGGACAGATGGGTCTTGAACATTGTATCCTAGGGATACAGATTCTACTTCCACTCACTGCCAATTCCAAGCGGATGGCCAGACCTCTCCTCAAGCCAGTGGGCAGAGGCCCAAAAGCAAATGCTTTCTCTTCTCAGTATCAAGGCTATTCAACCTGTCCCAGCAGTGCAAAGGGGGCAAGGTTTTTACTCCAGACTGTTTCTGGTACCCAGAAAAGAAAACTCTTGGCGCCCTACCCTGGATCTGTCTATTCTCAACACCTTCCTGGTGGTTCCAAGGTTCAAAATGTTTACTGTCCAACAGCTGCTTCCTATGCTAGCCAAGGACTCCTGGCTAGCCACCCTAGACTTAAAAGAAGCATATCTGCACATCCCCGTAAGGGCATCTTGCAGGAAATGTCTACGTTTTAGAGCAGGTTGTATGCAATATCAGTTCTCTGCACTTCCCTTTGGCTTATCTACTGCACCCAGGGTATTCACAAAATGCCTACCTCCAGCCATTGCATATTGCAGGCAGAGAAAAATTCAAATTTACCCATACTTGGACGATTGCCTGATTCAGGTGGACAGTCAGGAATTGCTACTACAGCACCTGACATTTGTAAAGAGACTTCTAACTTCACTGGGGTACACCAACAACAAAAAGAAATCACATCAAGTACCCAGACAACAGATTGTATTCCTGGGAGCAAGCTTGAATACAACTTCCCAGATGGCATTCCTTACTCCAGAAAAAGAAATTTACTTGACAAACTACTTCAGTCTACTGTCCACCAAAACCCAGCTATCTGCAAGAAAAATACTGCAAGCCCTTGGGTTCATGGCGTCTTGCATTCTACTAATTCCATATGCAAGACTGCATATGAGGAAACTTCAGTGGTACTTAAAAAGTCTCTGGTGTCAACATTCTCAGGACCTGGAAACAATGATTCCTATCATTCCTTATCTAAGGGCAGAGTTCCTTTGGTTGGCAGAGGCCTGCTACCACAACAAAGGACTCCCCTTCACTCAACCCCTTGCCACCCAAACCCTAACAACAGATGCACCAGACTATGCATGGGGCTCACATGGCAGGACAGTGTTTTCAAGGCAAATGGAGCCCAAAGCAAATGCAACTGCATATTAATCAAAAAGAAATGTAGCTGTACAGTATGCTCTGACAGCCTTCAAATGCCTTATTCTTCTAGGGCAACTATTGATAAAGACAGACAACACCACAGTTATGTGGTACATAAACAAGCAGGGGGGATCCCATTCCTACCCTCTCTGCAGGTTAGCCATGGCTCTGTGGAACACAGCCTTGAGCAGTCAAGTGCACCTGCAAGCTCAATTCCTGTTGGGCAAACTAAATTCACTGGCAGACGACTTAAGCAGAAATCTGTTGGACCCACACAGAAGCTGGAACCCAAATCATTCAAGCTTCTGATCCACAAGTGAGGGTCCCCAGAGGTGGACCTATTTGCTTCCCTTCAGAACTATCAATTGAGCAAATATTGCACCAGAACTCCCCACAGTCAAGTATGGAAAGTGGATGCTCTGTCCTTTACATGGGAAAATCTCTCAATCTATGCCTTTCCCCCTCTGCCGCTCCTCTTGAAGGTACTACTAAAGATCAAACAGGACAATCCAAGGACAGTCCTGATTGCACTAGAATGGCCATGCCAGCACTGGTACCCACTTTTGTGCAGTCTGACAGTACTTCCACCGTGGCACCTGCCTCAGACCCCCTCCCTGCTGTCCCAGCAGGAGGGCCAGATTTTGCATCCTCAGCTACAAACCCTGAACCTGGCAGCCTGGCTCATCCCCTGAACCCATCACCAGCAACCCTCAGTACACAGGTGCTGGATGTCATCCTTGAGGTGAGCAGGCCTAGCACTAGAAAATCATATTCAGAAAAGTGGAAAAGATACTGTTCTTGGAGCCAGTCTCAATGAGTGGACACAGCTGTGCCCAGCTTACCACATATACTAGATTACTTAACAGAAATGCTCCACAAACACCTAGCCTTCTCTTCAATTTAAGATTCATGCCTCTGCCGTCTCAGGTCATTGTAATACAAAGCCACTCCTCTTCTCTCTTCCTCTGGTCAAACAGTTTCTGAGAGGAGCCAAACATTTAAGACCCCCCAGGAGAGCTCCCACTCCAGCCTGGGACCTTAACTTTGTATTGGAAAAACTCACGCTTCCACCCTTTGATCCTGCTGTCTCAGCAGAGTTAAAATTCCTCTCCTGGAAAACAGCTTTACTTCTAGCCATCACTCCAGCAAGAAGAGTGTCTGAACTGCAGGCCCTTATGGTCGTGGAACCCTTCATTATCTTCCATGCGGACAGGGTTTTCCTCAGGACTAACCCATCATTTATGCCCAAGGTGGTATCTAGTGTGGCTTTAAACCAATCCATTCATTTTCCAACCTTTTTCCCTAATCCTTAGAATAAAGGGGGAAAGGATCCTGCACTCCCTGGATATGCACAGGCAGCTTAGGTTCTATCTGAAGAGGACTAAACCTTTCAGACAATCTGACCAGCTGCTAGTCAGCTTTGCTACAGGGGCAGAGGGCAAGGCCATTTCAAAGCAAAACATTTCTAAATGGATAGCACACTGCATCCATTTCTGCTACAAACACCATGGGAATCCTACCCCACAGGGGATCAGAACACATTCCACTAGGACTACATCAACCTCTACAGCATTTCTCAGGGGAGTCCCTACCAGGAAGCTGCAACTTGGAGCTCTGTACACATCTTCACCAAGCATTACCACTTGCCTGTCTTTTCTAAATCCAGAGCTGGTTTTTCCACAGCAGTCTTACAGGGCCTGCTTGCCAGCCCTAATGCTTCTTGACTGCCTCCACCCTTCCTCAGCTTTGGAAATCAACCCAAGTATGATGACGGCAACAGAACATAGTACAGTTGTGTATACTTACCATAAATATAGATGTTCAAGTGTATTCACTGTTGCAGTCCTGGTTACCCTCCCTCCAGCCTCCTGACATTTCTATACTTCTACCTATTCCTTTTTGTTGGCCATATCTTATAACATTAGTATTTACTTTCTACTGGGGGTGTTCCACACCATGTAATTGCTTCCTGTTGCGGGGGCTCCTGATATCTGGGGCAAGAAAAACTGATGTAATGGCGTCGGCTGCATATTTTGTACCCCTGTTGACCTGACGTCATAGAAGAAGCAACAGCATCCGACACAGAAATCCCAAGACTCTGGTATTCAGGCTGACTGAGGGCTACCTGCAGGCAGATAACCCAAATGTAATGACTGCAACAGTGAATACACTTGAACATCTACATTTATGGTAAGTGTACACAACTGCACTTTTTCCTCCCTCCAGCCCCCTGGCTTTCTCTATCTATCTACCTCTCCTCTCTATGGCCATTCCTAATGACATTGGTATTTACTTTTTACTGGTGGTGTTCCCCACCATATACCAGCTCCCTATTTGGAGGCTCCTGACATTTGGGGCAAGAAAAACTGATGTAATGGTGTTGGCTGCCTGTTTTATACCCCTGCTGACCTGACGTCATGGAAGAAGTGAGAGCATCCAATGCAGAAATACTAAGACTCTGGTATTCAGGCCGACTGATGGCTACCTGCAGGCAGATAACCAAAGTGTGATGACTGCAGCAGTGAATACACTTGAACATCTACATTTATGGTAAGTGTACACAACCGTACTTCGTATGCCTTCCTGTCAGTCCCATGCAGCCTTCCAGTAGCTTTCCTCTGAATTGTATACAGAAGCCTTACTTCACTGTCTGTATATAGCCTCCAGAACTGTGTACTGTATTTTCAAGGCATAGGAGGCATTGGCTGATGGTAGAGTAGAGGCACTACCTTATAAACGCCAACATTCTATTTGCTACTACCACAGTCCTTCCACTCTGCCTCTGATGATCATGTCTAGTGTAGATGTCAGCACCTTTAGAACTTTTTCATGCTCTTTTACAGTCATTTCCACTCCCAAGCTGATGATTACCACTAGGTTTGTTATGGCCAAAGTGCAGTACTTTGAAGTTTTTTTTTGCACCAAGTCATATCTGTCACATTTCTGTCCATTTTGTCAGCCTTTCTAAAGCCTACTTTTCATTCTTCCGTACCCACTATTGCACCTGTCTTTGTGCTTCAGTCTGTCGTTTTCTGGATTTGTCCTGCTCACTATCTTGTACAAGATTACCACACTTGCTTTCTTTTAATCCTCGGTCAGTTCTGCAGTAGCCGGTGATCTGTGGAAGATCTCCTTTAGGGAATCTGTCAGTATACTGACCGCATTGCTAAGCACATTTGAAAGTAGATTGTCTTGTCCTTCTGCCTTATCCTCCTTAAGGCCAGCCAGTTGATTCTCCACGTCGTTTGTGTTCTTGTTATCCTTCCACTGCTGTCCGTGCTATGACCTAGTTCCTTTTCAGCATGGTATTATCATACTTTAAGAGACTAATGAAGCATGCTTAGACAATGTGGTCAACTTTTCTTGACTTTTACAAAGAAAAATGTTTCATTATTCACATTTGTGGGAGCCGTGCCCATTCCATGTCCTCTGCTGATATGTTTTGTGCTTGGTTTAAAAGTTAATGTCATCGCCACAGTTTCTAGTTGTTACCAATCATCTTGTCCAGGTCACCTCCAGATTTGTCTGAGGAAAGCACTTGCAACTGATGTTGAAAGTAAAGTCTAAACCTAACCTTCCTGTACTTTCTGATTTCCTGAGTGGCTGTCAGGTACCAGTACAGGATCACCACTAACATTTTTTTTCTGCCTCGGACCTTTAATTGACAACCCAAGCCACCACGTATATCAGGGTTTAACAGAAATTCCATTTCACAGCTAAATGAAGCCTGAAGCATTCTTTACTACCGTGCAAATGTGGAATCAGAGCTAGAAAGAAGACTTATAGAAAGATTTGGAAGATTATTACCAGTCCAAGAAACCTGGTTCAAGGTTGTCTTACACAAGCTAATGTATTCAAGATATCCATTTCCTAACCCTGGCGTCTTTTCAAGGTCTGCTGTTTCTCAGTCCCTTTGCAACCTGTTTTTTTGTCACAGTGAAAGGATGGCCAGTGGATCTTTTTTTTTTTTTCTGGTTGCTTGACCAGGAATAGGTGAAACAGAGAGGCTTCTTTGTAGCTCATTCTCTGTGAAGTTTGAACAGTTAGTTGAAAGACTTTCTTATATTTCGTATGAGGAAATGATTATCGAAGTAGGATGCATTTTCTTCTAAGCTAGTGTATTGTCCTTTTTTATTCTTAGTCCTTATTGGTCATTACCTCAAAGAGTAAATTTGACTCTGTCTAGCCAAAGCTGGAGTTTCTTCATGCATGCAGTGAAGGCTTCCTCTGGTCTTACCATTCCCCCAAATTACATTAACTACATTGTTCATTTAGAAGACTTAATTTTGAGTGTCTGACCACCTGCACAAGAACTTTGTAGTAGATTAACTAGGGACCAGTATGTCAGGTTTTCTGATGCTGTCTGTAGTATCCTTCGCACATAAGCTTCCCTGCTGGTGTATGTTTCACCTGTAGCTGCCTCTCCAACACACCTGCATTGTGTTCCTCACTTTACCACCTCTTTCAGCACTCCCTTCCTCTTAATTTTATTTGTTGGTAAAGGAGGATCCAAAGTTTTCCCATTATAGATGGATACGGACATTGAATATTAATATTCCTCATCCATGGAGTCTCCTACTGAGAATCCCCAATTGATTGTTATTGCCCCTAACTTCATAATGCTAGTTAGGTTACAGATATTTTCTGGGCAGTGTACTGGCAAAGATTTGACTGTAGCCAGTAACGCAATATGGCGCAAGAAGCTCTGATTGGCTAGATAAATAGTGTATGCAAGTGGAGTCCATTGGTCTAGGTTTACACAGTCAGAATATATAGTGACTTGAAGAAAGCAGTAGCAGATCTCCTCACTTTCATATCAAGATGTTTATTTTTATTGGATATGTTTAAGTAGAATTTGAATTTTACAACTGCTGAATGGTGAGATTTTTTTCTATACCCATTTTGCAGTCTTTTATGCCTGACAGAACATAATTTTAGTCACACAGTATTGCAGAACAGAAAGGTCTTTGTATTTCGCAGAAACATATTTTGGAATTAAAAAAAAAACACTCCGCATCGTTAGTTCCACATTGAAAATATCCAACGTCTTGAGTAGGAGCCTAGCAGAGATACCAGGTCTTTTGTATGTCAAATTAAAACTTGTTTTAAATGAAGCTTTTTTCAGTTATTCTGCCCTGGAATTAGAAGTCAAAAGGTTAGTGTTGGTGGTTTTCACTATTTTGGAAAACAGTCTGTGCCTTATTTGATGTCCCAGTAAGTTATTTTTTGTGTCTAAGGTTTGTGCAACTCTTTTCAGTTGTTTTATACATCACTAAAACTTACTTTATTTTTATAATTTCATGCCTAGTTCTTGCTCTACATGTAAAAAGAAGCAGCTCTGATTGAGAGAGACTGTAGTAACATTTTATTGTGCAGAAAACAATGGGGGGGACTTCATTAAGGTGCCATGATGTGTATACCTCTCTGTACATTTCCCCGATTCAGCAGCCACCCTTACATGATGCTGTGAGGTCCAACACAAAGATGTGCAGCATTGAAAATAATTGGCACTGTGGCCATGCTGAATGCTAATGAGGAATTTGGGCATTTATCTGTTAGGCACTGGTGATCTAGTGCATCCTCCTACCCCCCAACCAAATGGTAATTAGCCATGTATTTTCTCTCTCTCTCCAGAACTACCTTCTGGAAAGCATCTACATGGCTGAGTGATATTGAACTTGGCAAACCATCTAACATGAACGTAGTTGTAGGGTACCACTAGACACAAGGGATTCCTGTTAAAGTACCATAGTAAGAGCAATGGCAGTATGGTTATTGGGGGTTATGGATGCACTAGATACCAGGTAATATTCCTTAAAGTGCTGTAATGGCACCAAAGGCAGTACAGGGATGGGGTGGGGTGGGTGATGCACTAGACCATGAGTGCCAAATAGATGCATGCTGTAATGGCACTTCAGCTGTCACAGGGGTGTGGGGAACCACAGGAGGGCATATAGTGTGGAGACCGCTTTACTTTAGGTACAGGGACTGTGTGTGTTTGTGTGTGTGTGTGTGTGTGTGTGTGTGTGTGTGTGTGTGTGTGTGTGTGTGTGTGTGTGTGTGTGTGTGTGTGTTTGATTCTAAGTCCATTTCAGAGAGATGCAGATTAGCCAGTAATGAGCTTTACTGTGTCTCTGAGTCACAAAATGGGCTGTTCATGAGTGAAAGAGAAGGACCGTTCTAGTATGAACCATACAGCTAATTGTAGGCACTTTAATGAGCTCTTGGGAAAGTGTCATTAATATTTTCTGCCAGAGAAGATCACTTTATATTTATTTATTGCATTTATTTATCAGGAAAGTTCACTGGGCCTAAAATAGCCCATTTTCAGTGGAGGCCTGGGGAGAAAAACTCCAACAAGAGAATAAATACAGAAAATATTAATTGGTATAGAAGTAGATACAGTGTTACACATAGTGATTACACTAGTATGTACAGAACATATACATAAAAATAGAAATTATTTTGGTTGCCAGATGAATTCAGTCAAAGAGATATAAACAGAGCTGCATTACTCAGCATTATTGTACCAGTATCAACAAGTGATGAAACATAATAATTATGGAGAAAATATCGTCAGTCAGCAGCAGCAGCAGCAGCAAAAAAGCAAAGGAGTTTAATTATCATACAAGGAGAAGGAGGAGGTTAGGTTATAGAGCAAGTACATAGCCAGGAAGAGTTGAGATGACTTTTCAGTATTTGTTTGAAGGTGGTGGTGGTGCTGCTGCCTGTGTTTATTATAGAAGGGGAAAGTGAGTAGGTGAACAGAAACATGTGCTTCGTGTTTCACTGTTGCAGTCCTGACTAGTGGGATTTTTTGCTGTGGAAGCCCTTGGACAGCCCGACTACCAGAGTAAAAATGTTCCTCCTCCTAAGGCTGGAAAACATCCTACCCTGATGTCAGTATGCTTGGGTATAAAAGGAGCCAGACAATGCTATGGCATCAGTCTTTTCTTGCCGTTGGAGCATGAAGCAGTGTTTCAGTGCATTGGTCAGTCTGCACCAGAGAGGTCTTCTAAAACTAAGTACCGTGTTGGGGAACTCTTTTTTTTTTCTTGCTATAACTCATGTCAGATAGGGTTAACAATTGTATCTCTGCTGTGGTAAGGAAATCTCATGCTGAGACTTTCATATGTTCTGTGTCATCTGTCTAGGCCCATATCACAACATCCCCAGTTGCCATTTTTTGCACCCATTTCAATTCTAAGACTGTCATGGGTAGAGTCCAAATCTTAGCTAGGCATCTTAGTCTCCTATCTTCTTTGCAACATTGAATGGTGTCCACAGGTCATCCCTTGGTTGAGCTCCCTAAATGTAGGAAGGACAAGGAAAAAAGACTCAAGCTTAGAGTCTCGGATGACAGCTGTCCACCAGTCCCCCAAGGCTCGTTAACTCTGAGGAAGGTGAGGTGCTTTCCCAGCTCGCGTCTGCAACTGAGGTGGTGGTGCAGGCCTCTGTCGAGACCTGTATGGAATCTGAGAACTGTGACATGCTGTCAGGTCCCTCAGCTGCTGCACAGGCCTTGGCTTTTAGTTCATCAGGTGGGTGTGGAGTCACTCAGCAGACCTTGGCTTCCAATGAGCGATCTTGTGTCAGCAACATTCCTTTGAGGCATCAGCCTGCATCAGTTCTGCCTTACAAAGAGAATGACATCAGGATTGTGGACTTACCTAGACCTAACACCAAAGCTACTACTAAGAAGGGTTCTACATCAGAGCCTATGCCTAGGCCTACTGGCTGCCATGCACTAGGTTATCAGCAAGACCTGGTCAGGTTAGCTGCGGACCTTATGTCCTTAGTCAGAGCTAGGCAACTCCCTTTGGTGTCTTCCCCAGGGAGAAGGAAGAGGGATCCTACCCCTGAGGTTTTCTCGGAACCTCTTGACTCAAATGAGGGTTCTGACCAGGAGGAGTCTGTCTTTGAGGAAGAACCCTTCCTTACTTCTTTTGAAAATTGATATTCTGAGGAGAGTCTGCCTTCAGCTTCACCTCCTGAAGACATCACTTATGAGGAAACATTCCATGCCATGAGGGAGCATTTCCATTGGAAGGCACAAGAATACCCACAATCTAAAAAGAGGGTTAGGGAATTCCTTGACCTCGCGGAACACAAACCTTTGGGTATTCCTTCTGTATTGGAGGTGGTAGAGGATGTTTTTATGGACTCTTCCCGGAATCCAGATACTCTTTCTCCAGCCTTTCAAAAACCAGATATGTTTTACAGGGTGCTGGTCTCACATATATATCTCCTCAAAAAACCCTATGCTAACCCAGAGGTTGGCACGCCAGTCTCAAGGGAGGAAGAGGCAGCTCTTCAAAGAACTGTTTACCTGCTGGCAAAGAAAGCAGGGCCCTTGATAAGTTTGGTAAAAAAGTCTACACTTCTGCTACCCTAGCCACTAGAGCTGTTAACTGATTGTTGGTATTTTATCACATGAAACTAAGTATTTTAGGTAAAATGATGTAAAAAATATCCTCCTTGGAGGATAAGAACATTTTCGAGGAATTGTTGGACCTTTGCCATTCCAGCTCCCAGGTGGCTAGGCACTCCCTACACTGTGGTTATGATGCTATGAAGGCCCCTAGCTGAGCTGCTGTATCTGATTCTGTCATTAGAAGACTTGTTTGCTTTAGGGAATAGACCCTACCAAACCATGTCAAATCCAAACTTCTAGATGCACCCCTGGATAAGGACTTCTGTTTTGGGCCAAAGGCGAAGACTGTGCTAAAAAAAGATGGAAGATAAATGAAAATCTATGCAAACTGTCAAAGATTTCCTCCAAGTTCATCCTCCTAGGTTTAGTAGGAGTTTTCCTGCTAAACATTGGTCCTTTCCCTCTCAATCAAAAAGTGGCCAGAGGAACCCCCCAGAGGAGAAGACCTCAAAGGCAGTATCAATCCCAAAGGCCCAGGCACTGGCCCTTAGGTACCCCCAGGCAAGGGAGTTCTAGGCCACAGGGCCCTGGCAGAGAGCAGCAATGACTATTCCTTTCCCCCTGCCCCCTTCCCCACCCTCTCCAGAAAAGGTAGGAGGAAGCCTATCCCTCTTTAAAAAAAATTGGTCCCTTATTACTTCAGACAAGTGGGTTCTGAAAGTTAGATAGTTGTAGGCTCACTTTCAAAGAGCCATTAAGATACTCAGGTTACCTCAATGTTCCACAAAGTCAAAGAGCAGAGGCCCTTTCTCAGATTCCCAACCTGTGCTCATAGGGCTTAGTGGAACCAGTAGCAGATCATCAAATAGGAAAAGGGTTCTATTCCAGGCTATTCCTGGTTCCCTAGACGTGCCCACCCTCACATTCCAGGCTATTCCTGGTTCCCAGAAAGGAAGACTCTTGGCACCCTGTTCTAGACTTGCCCACCCTCAATCAGTCCCTGCTGGTACCAAAATTCAAAATGTTGACTCTTCAAAATGCTCTTGGCATGATAGCCCCTTAGGCCTTAATGGTCAACTTAGGCCTAAAAGATGCTTACTTACACATTCCCATAGAGGAATCTTGCAGCATCTTTCTTCCTTTCAGAGCAGGTTCCAGTCACTTTCAATTCTGTGTACTGCCCTTTGGCTTGTCTGCTGCTCTCACAGTCTTCACAAAGTGTTTAGCTCCTGTGATCACCTTCTGTAGAACAAGAGGAATATAAATTTACCCCTTTGTAGACAATTCATTCAAGCCACAAGTCAGTCAAAGCTTCACAAGGATCTAGTCTTCACTCAGAACCTCCTCACCTCCTTGAGGTTCACTATAAATCTTTGCAAATCCAACACGGACCCATCCACCATGATAGTTTTCCAGGGGGCTTTTCTGGATTCCTCCATTCAAAAGGCCTTCCTTCCTCCAGAAAAGTTGTTCTTGACTCACTACTTCCAAAACATTATGCACAAATAATGCCTCTCAGCAGGGAATTCATCTGAACATTAATCTACATGGCATCATGTATCCTCATGACCCAAGCTCCAGTGGTACCTCAATAGTCTGTGGTGTGAGCACCCACAGTCCTTGGAGACAGAAATTCAGCTGATCCCTTGCCTCAAGGAGGAATTTGCATAGTGGATGTGGGCATGTGTCCAGAACCTGGGTCTCCCCTTCAGTTTCATCCCTCAGGGCCAAACTTTAACCTCAAATGCTTCTGAGACAGCCTGGGGGGCTCATTTCCAACACCTTCAATACCAGGGCAGATGGGAAAATCAGTTCAGATACAGACAAATTAGAAAGAACTGATGGCAGTTCAGAAGGGCCTAGTAGCTTTCAAGGCAGTGAAAAACATTGAGCAGCCCGCCTGCCCCTGTGGGAGTGGTTACTGACTTGAAACTGTAGTTTTATTGGCCATTTTGGGTCATTTCCAAAACTCCTTCATCTTCCTCTCTTAAAACCCTCTTTTGCACAGTTTTGTGCATTTTTGAGCATAGTGCAACAACGGGCAGCGCCGCCTAATTGGGTTTAAACTATTCCTGGCTCCACAAAGTCTGCTCTTCACTTTTTCCCTTAGGACTGCTCTATCTCTCAATTTAAACACCATATTCTCATTCTAAGGCCCTTCACTGGTCCAATTAAGTAATCCTACAAGTTAGAACTATTAAACCATAAGCACTACTTACTTTTATACTCTCTACGATTACCCTGTCCTCTATTGGTCCATCTTAAATTCAGTTTCCCTGTTACTCTAGCATGTCCAAAGGTCAGTCAATTGTTTCCTCTCCAGTCCAGCTGGTGAATCTGGGAATTTTGAGGCAATGTTACAACTGTCTCATGTACACGGACAACCCTCTCCTCCTCCAAACAGGTTCAAATATATGTGAGAGATGCAACTATTTAGCCAAATTGGAGGCTGAGCTCTCTCATCTGAAAACTGGTGTAACCAGTCAGGAGGAGAAGGTAACCTCACACAACACAATTCCAGTATCATATAGTCCCACCACATCAGCGAACCAAACACATAAATACACAAAAACATACTTGGAGGCTCTAAATAAAAATCTACCTAAGCAACAGAGACCTCCAAAGCAGACATCCAAGCAAACGCTACCTCAAAACAAAACACACACAACACATAACCCACAAAGTCAGTGTGCCAAGCAGCCACAGCCCTTAAGGCTGAATAACACACCTGATACTCTTGTTATAGGTGACTCTATTGTCAGACACACTGACGTCCCGCTCACCAGGCTGAATAAAGAGAAGGTCACGGTGAGCTGCCTGTCAGGTGCTAGGATCCAACACATAACGCAAGCACTCAGGTCACTCCAAAGCAAATACAAATATGACTCAGTCATTGTACATGCTGGTGTGAATGACCTGAGATGTACCTCCATGGACTACATGAAAAGAGACCTAGAGGAGCTCTCTGATCATGTAGCCCAGGCTGGTATGACCCTGACCTTGAGCAGCATCTTACCCTCACCTAGAATGATGCCACAGTACAAAGACAAAATGATCGATTTTAACAATTGGCTAAAATTTTGGTGTCATTCAAAGGGGATCCAGTGTCTGTCAGCCTGGGATGACATGCTCGACAAGCCACGTTGCTTCACTAGGGACGGCTTGCACCTGTCACCACTGGGCTTCCGGATATTGGCAAAGGCTCTTGCCACCCCCATAGTGCCTTTTTTAGGCAAGGCTCAAAAGTCAAACCCACCCCCATAGACAGCACAAGGAACAAGAAACTAAGGGTAATGCAGCTAAACGCCAGAAGTCTTAACCTCAAGATGCACGCACTCGAAGCTCTCCTCAGTATGGAGAACATCGATATCTGTGCAGTGACAGAAACCTGGTTCAAGGCTCCAGAGAGCACCCCAGCACTACCAGGTTATACCTCGTATCATGCTTTTCGGCCCCAAAACCCGGACCGAACCACAAAAGGAGGGGGAGTTTCCATATTTATCAAGGATATCCACACCTCCAGGTTAGTGGCATTGCACGAAGTATCGGAGACCATCCATGTGCAACTAACAGTGGGCAAGACTGCTTTTCAGTTTATAGCATCCTACAGACTACCCTCTCAAAGCCAGGAATCCCATTCGGCTTTCCTGAAAACATTGGAGAACATGAAGATCTCTCCAAACCATTATATTGGGTGACTTCAACTACCCAAACATTGACTGGGAGCACTACTCAAGCCCCAGCACCTTAGCCCAAAGATTCATGGAAATTATAAACTCAAATGCTATGGAACAACTAGTCACCACTCCCACAAGAGGGGACAACATACTAGACCTGATCATTACCAACATGGGGACTCTATGCTCCACACCAAAAGTATATCCCTCATTGGTAAGATCAGACCATAAATTAATTTCACTGGATGTCCTCATCCCGACCCCACCCCCAGCCCAGAAAACAACAGTGAAAAACTTCTCAAAAGTGAACTTCTCACATCTCAAAACCAAAGTGGAATCCTTCAAGGCCCCAGGGCCAGTGGAAACTACAGCCCAAACTGCAGAATCCTATATAAATGCATTCTACGGACATCTCCAGGAATGCATGGATCATGTTATCCCAAACAAAACCAAGACCCAATCATCCAAAGGCAGGCATCCAGTCTGGTGGACCCCTGACATAAATAAACTGTACAACAGAAGGAGGAAGCTACTACATGATAGAGCAAAATCCCTAACACGGAAGGCATCTCTGATCAGTACTAGCAAAAAATTACGATCCCTCATAAAATCCTCCAAGGCCAGCTTCGAGAGAAAAATTGCACAGGACACCAAAGACAATCATAAGGCTCTTTTCAGTTATGTTAGAAACCTGGGATGCAACTCCCAGACTTGTTCTGAGTTGATTCTAAATGACAAAAAATACACTGAACCCACAGACATCGCCAATATCCTGGCAGACAGGTTCAGTGCAAACTTCTCCACCCCCTCCCCCCAAAAAGAGCAAGTATCTATCTCGGCAGAGGGCTGCCTCCCAAACATCTCAGATGCTCAGGTGAAGGCTTCCCTCTCCAAAGCAAAAAACACTGCTTCCATGGGACCAGATGGCGTCCCAGGTTGCGTCCTACATGAACTACAAGAGGAACTAATACCTCAAATAAAACAGCTATACAATCTCAGCCTCACTACAGGATATGTGCCCACAGAATGGCGTACAGCAACAGTGGTCCCACTCCACAAAGGTGGAGCCTCTACGGACCCTGGAAACTATCGCCCCATAAGCCATAGCTTAGTCTGCAAGGCTATGGAGAGGATCATCATGGAGCTCATAAACAAAGACATTGGGGACCTACAGATACTAGATCCTACCCAGTTCGGCTTTGTCAAGGGCAGATCCTGCCTTTTGAACCTGGTTGACTTCTTTGAAACAGTCACCAAAGCCATAGATGAAGGGAAGGTAGTCCACACAGCCTATCTGAACCTTGCAAAGGCATTTGACACAATACCCCACTCTGGCATCATAGATAACCTATCCAGCTTAAATATAAACCCCTATGTCACAAGATGGGTCGCAAACTGGCTCAAAGACAGAACCCACAGAATGAGAGTTGCTGGAGCCATGTCAGACTCGAAACCGGTCACAAGTGGCATCCCACAGGGTTCTGTCCTGGGACCACTCTTGTTCAGTATATACTTTTCCGAGGTACAGGCAAACGTGGGAGGACTATGGCTCACCAAGTTCGCAGACGACTGCAAACTGGGCGCCATAATCAACTCTCCATCTGACACAAACATCCTTCAAAAAGGTCTCACAGAGACAGAATACTGGTGCCAGCGCCATGGTTTAAAGCTAAATGCCAAAAAATGTATAGTCATACCCTTTGGCAAAAACAATGTGCCCACAAATTACCACATAGGTGGAAACCCATTAAGTACAGAGAAAGTTATTAGGGCCCTGGGGACCCAAGTTGATAGCAAGCTCTTCTTTGAAAACCACATTGCCAAAGTGGTTAGAAAGACCTTCTACATAGCCCACCTCATCCCGATGGGTTTCACATCTAGATCAAGAGAGGTAATCATGCCCCTTTATTCATCCCTCATCAGGCCCATCATAGAATATAATGCCCCTTTTGGGATGTACCTTACCCGACACCTGCAGCAATTAGAGAGAACCCAAAAGTATCTCACCAAGAGGATCAAGGGTCTCAAACAGATGCCATATGCTGCTCAGTTAAAAAAACTCCAGCTCTACTCAGTTGCATACCGCCTACTTCGAGGCAATCTATGCCTGACATACAAAGCTATGTCAAATCCAGAATTAATGGACATGCTCCACCTCAGTAAATCTAAATCCCTTAGAGCCACAGGCTTGAGGGACTTGAACCTCAGCACAGAAATAAATAGAACTTGCTGGAGGGACAGGTTCATAACCCAGAGGCTCCCTTCGCTCTGGAATAGAATTCCAGTTCATGTGAGGCAGAGCACCTCACTGAATCTCTTCAAGAAGAATCTCGATAAGTGGATGAGGGATCGTAGGTTTGTCCCAGGGATTACTCCCGTGTCACTATTAGACAGCGGCACAGTAAACTAAACCTTAAAAAGGGCACAGTATACTCAAATCAAGGGGTGGCGTAAGCCATACAGAATCGGGCAAGGCTTATAATTGACCCAGGGCAGATAGCCTAGTATGAACCTATGAACCTATAAGATCAGTGGAAGTCAGGGATCCTGCATGGCAAAATATACAACACCACAGTCATGTGGTACATAAACAAACAAGAAGGCACTCATTCCTACCCTCTTTGTCAGCTGGTGATGCAGGTCTGGGAGACAGCTCACTCTCTGGAGTTGCACCTCATGGCACATTACCTCCCAAGGACCCAAAACCATCTAACAGATCATTTCAGCAGGAACTTGATGGACCCCCCACGAGTGCCATCTGTGTCAGGAAACACTTCTTAGCATAGTCCAGAAATGGGGATCCCCACAGATGGACCTTTTTGCCAACAGAGAAGATGCTGAACTGAAAAGATTCTGTTCCAGGAGCAAACTACCCACAGCCTGGAGGACAGATATTTTCTCCTTCCTTTGGAGCCACCTTTTTCTTTATGCATTTCCTCCCCTGCCTCTTCTTCCATGGGTCCTCCTAAAAATCAGGGATGAAGGCCCAATGGTCATTCTGATAACCCCAGAGTGGCTCAGGCAGCACCAATATCCTCTTCTCCTAAGTTTGACCAACAAAAACTGTGGCAGTTACCTCAGGGAGTGGACCTTCTGACTCAGGACAAGGGAAGTTTGTACATGCCAACCTACAGACTCTCAAACTTTCAGCATGGATTCTCCTCTGAGCATACCCTAAGCAGACAAGTTCAACAATTTCTCAAAGACGCTAGAAGACCTAGTACTAGGAAATCATACTCAGCCAGGTGGAAAAGATTGTCCATTTGGTTTTTGAATCTCTGTCATTTTAGATTACCTGTCACCCTGGTGTAAAGAGGCCTATCCTTTTCTTCCATAAAAATTCACACCTGTGCCATTTCAGCCCATGTCCCTACTCTTCCTCTTTTCCCACCCCCTGATGAAACAATTCCTTAGGGTAGTTAGTTCACATCAGACCTCCCAGGAGACAACTCATACCTCCATGGGACCTCAGTTTTGTTTTGGAAAATTTAACCCCCCCCCCCCCTTTGAACTGGCAGCCTCTGCTGAATTAAATTATTTTCCTGGAAGACTGCCCTTTTACTAGCTATTGCCTCAGCTAGGAGAGTCTCTGCACAGCAAAATTTCATGGCAGTAGAACCATTTCTCATATTCCACACAGAGTATCACTCAGGACTAATCCATCCTTTTTGCCCAAGGTAGTCACAGACACTTACAATCCTTCACTCCTTGGATGTGCACAGACAGCTTCGCAATTATCATAATGGAAGTAAATCTTTAAGAACAACAGACCGACTCTGTGTGTCCTTTGCCAATGGTTCAGAAGGGAAACCAGTCTGCAAGCAGACTTATCTCCAAGTAGATCTCTGACTTTATTTCCTTTTGTTACAGCCATCGTTGTAAAAAGCCTCCCAAAACTGTAAAGACTCACTCTACTAAGCCACTGCTACCTCTGCTGCTTTCCTGAAAGGTGTACCAACCAAAGACATTTTGGAAGTTGTTACCTGGTCATCTGTGCTTACCTTTACCAATCAGTACCACTTGTCAGCATTCTCCAAGTCTAGAGCAGGACTTGCCACTGCCATCTTGCAGGGTATCCTTTCTAAAATGTAATCTACCTTCCACTCTCATCTCAACTTTAGGAATCATCCTACAAGTCAGGACTGCAACAGTGAAACATGAACATAGTACAGATGTTCTTCATGATTCACTGTTGCAGTCATCACATTTGGGTTATACCTGCCAGGGTAGCCCTCAGCCGGCCTGAATACCAGAGACTTAGTGTTTCTGCATTGGTTGCTGTCTCTTCAGGACTGACGTCAGGTCATCAGTAGTATAAAGTAAGGCAGCCGATGCCATTACATCAGTCTTTTATGCCATGCAGCCCGAAGCAGAAGCAGTTCGCATGAGTCCCAGTCAGCCGCTACCTGAGTTTTTGTCTTCTGAATTGAAGATGGTCTTCTAAATCTAAGTACCCCATTGGGGATCTTTTTCTTGCACTAACCGATGTCAGAAAAAGTTAATAATTGTCTTACCTGTGAAAAGTAAATACCACACCGAGATTTCCATTCTTACTGTCACTTGTTTAGGCCCAGACCACGACATCCTCCGTTGTCACTTCTGTACTTTGTTCAATGCCAGAACTATCCATCGTCGGGCCCTTATTGCAGCCAAATATTTTCACTTACAATCCTTGAATTCTGATATGGCTTTGGTAAGTCATCCAACAGCAAATAGTCTGAAAAAACTTAAAGATAAAGACAGGGACTGACTGCACAGGTCCAAACCTACCAACGACACTTCTGTTAAGTTAGTCATCAGTTCTCCGGTCCTCAGTGAGGCGCTTTCGCAGCCCCTGATGCCCACTTCTGTGGATTTGCAGGCCACTACCAAGACCCTTTCGGAGTCTGGGATGCCGCAAAACTCTTCTTCAACTAAGGATCCTGCGGTCGTCTCTACCTTAGATGGGTCCGGAGCTGCTGAGCAGGCACCGGCTTCCGAGGAAGTCCATCGCACTACTGATACTCGACACAAATCGATGTCTTCTTTCACGACTACCATTCTTTCAAAAACTACAGTTTCTAAGACCCAGGGTATGAACCACACCCAATAAACTGACCTCTCAGATGCCTGCTTCCTTGCCTCAGTTTCAAATGCTTAAAATGATGGAAGACCTTATCATGTTGATCCCGGGAGGCCAAGCTACCCCATCCAAAAGGAAGAGAGATCTGTCCCCTGTAGTTCTGTCTGAACAAGAGTCCAATGAATCTGATGCATCTGAAGATGAAGACATGCAACTCCTCTCTACTTATGAGGATTCTGATGCAGAGAATTCCATTCCTTCAGCCTCTCCACCAGAGGATTTTTCCTTTGGGGAAACACTGCATACCTTAAGGGAGCATTTTCAATGGGAGAATCAGAACTACCCTCAGTCAAAAAAGCGACTCAGTGAATTCCTAGCTTTTCCACAGCACAGACCCTTGGCCACCCCCCCAGGCTTGGATGCTGTGGAATCTAGCTTGACTCCTGACACCCTCCCCCATGCTCCCAGAAAACCAAACAGTTCCCTGACTCACAAAAATTTCTTTCTAAAAATCCAATTGCTGACCCTGAGGTAATTTCTCAAGGATGTAAATGGATTAAAGCAACCTCAGCTAAGAATCCCACCCCCTCAGATAGGGATTCCATAGCACTGGACAGATGGGGTAAAAACGTATACACCTAAGCTACTCTTGCTATCAGTGCACTAAATTGTCAGTTCCATATGCTGAAATTTCAGCAACATACCCTGTAACTCCTTAAACAAAAAATGTCTTCCTTTCCTGCTTGGGCAGAATCTAAAGAATTACAAGAGTTAATGCATTCTGCAAGTCAAGTAACTAAACACACCTTGCACTGTGGCTTTGATGCCCTAGAAGCTTCTTGCAGGGCAGCAGTCACCAGATCTGTTATTAGAAGGCAATCTAAATTGCTGGATGCCCCTTTGCACAAAGATTATTTATTTGGCACTAAGGCAGAAGAGGTGTTAAAAAAGATGGAAGAAAAGGCAAAATCTATGCAAACAGTTAAGGATTTCTTGCAAGTACAGCCACCTTGTTACAGCAGGCATTGTCCCACCAAACACTGGTCCTTTCCTTCCCCCAGTAAGTCACTCCAGTCTAGACCCAGAGGAACCAGACCCCCCCCCCCCCTCAGACAGCAGCCACAGGGAATGCAGAGATCTAAGCAGTGGACTACTTTCACTTCAAAACCAGGGAGTTCTAAGCCACCCCCTTATGGTAAGAACTCTCAATGACTCACCTCTCCCACCCCCTCTTTCCCCTAGGAGGAAAACTCTCCTTTCATGCAAACACCTGGGCCACCATTACCAACGGCCACTGGGTTCTAAACATAGTGTTCCAGGAATACAAATTTTCCTTCCACACCCTTCCAACCCCAAAAAGGTTCCTAGCTCTACCCCCAAACCAGTGGGCAAAGGCTCAAAAGCAAATCCTTTCCCTGCTTTCTTGAGGGCAGTAGAGCACATTCCTGCAGAACAGATAGGCCAAGGTTTCTACTCCAGACTTTTTCTGGTACCCAGAAAAGAGAGCACCTGGCACCCAATCCTCGATCTATCCATTCTAAACACCTTCCTGGTGATCCCAAAATTCAAAATGCTCACCCTCCAGCAACTGCTACCCATGCTCTCCAAGGACACTTGGCTAGCCACACTAGATCTAAAAGAGGCCTACCTCCACATTCCTATCAGGGAATCATGCAGGCAATATCTCTGTTTCAGGGCAGGCTCCCAAGACTTTCAGTTCTCAGCACTTCCCTTTGGCTTATCTACTGCTCCCAGAGTTTTCACAAAATGTCTGGCTCCAGCTATTGCCTTTTGCAGACAAAGAAATATTCAGATTTACCCATACTTAGATGACTGCCTTATTCAGGCAGACAGCCAGGAAAAGCTGCTCAAGCACCTGGTCTTTGTAAAGACCTTACTAACCTCCCTAGGATACACATTCAACGAAAAAAAATCCAAACAGGTGCCCACCCAAAGGATAATCTTCCTGGGAGCAAGCCTGGACACAGCATTCCAGATGGCATTCCTTACACCAGAGAAACAAATTTTCCTGACAGCCTACTTTTCTCAACTAGCCATCAAATCCCAGCTATCTGCAGGGAAGATCCTGCAAGCTCTGGGGTTCATGGCTTCTTACGTACTGCTCATTCCATATGCCAGAATGCATATGAGGAAACTTCAGTGGTACCTAAAAAAGCCTTTGATGTCAACACTCTCAAGACCTGGAAACTCTCCTACCTATAATTTGTTGCCTCAGAAAAGATGTTCTTTGGTGGGCAGCAGTATGCACCCACAACAAGGGAATGCCTTTCTCACCACCCCCTGCCACCCAGAGCCTCACTACAGATGCATCAGACTATGCTTGGGGTGCACACCTGTATGGTAGGTGCATACAGGGCCAATGGGGCCCGCAGCAAATCCCCTGCACATCAATCACAAAGAGATGCTGGCTGTGCAGCATGCCTTGATAGCCTTCAAGCCCCTTCTCTCTCCAGGGGCTCTCTTGATCAAAACAGATAACACCACTGTGATGTGGTGGTTCTACCTGAGATAGTCGACACTCCAGAACACCGACAAGCGAATCGCAAGTGCCAGAAGATCGACAATGCAGAAGACCGACACGACGGATGAAAACACCGACGCTGAGGATGCTGACATGGGAAAAGGCTGTGTAAGTATGCGGTAGTGACGGACGTTAGGGTGCAAGTAAGGTAAGTGTGGATATTGACGGTCTGTGGGGATAGGGGTGGATTAAGTGAGTTAGGGTCAGTGCGTGGGTTAGGTAAGTGTGTGGTAGTGATAGTCTTTGGGTTAGGGGCAGGTTAAGTGAGTTAGGGTTAGGGAGTGGGTTAGGTAAGTGTGCGGTAGTGATAGTCTTTGGGTTAGGGGCGGGTTAAGTGAGTTAGGGTTAGGGTGCGGGTTAGCTGAGTATGCGATAGTGACGGACCTTAGGATTAGGGTTTGGGTTAGGGTTGTAGATAGTTTTGTATGTGAGGTTTAGTGTGGGTTTGTAGGGATTTTGGTGTGCTTGTGTTGTGTGTGTGGTTTTTGGACAGGGGATATGTTTTGTTTGTTGATTGTTGTTATTGTGGTGTGTGCAGTGTATGCGGTTTCGTGTTTGTGTACCGTCGGTTATTTCGTTGTCGGGCATGTGAGGTTTCGTGTTTCTGCACTGTCGATTATGTGGTGTCGGTGATTGCGTTGTCGGTGTTCTGGGGTTTCGATTATGTCAGGTAGAGCAGATGTGGTTTATCAACAAGCAGGGAGGGATTCACTCCTACCCTTTATATGCAGGCTGGCCACAACCCTTTGGAATACAGCCTCTGCCATGCAACTACACCTTTTAGTGCAATTCCTACCAGGCTCTCTCAACTCCCTGGCAGACCAGTTAAGCAGAAATCTTCTGGACCCACATGAGTGGCAGCTCAACAGAAGAATCTTCACCCTAATAACTCAGAAGGTTGACCTCTTTGCCTCCCACACCAACCATCAGCTCAACAAATTCGGCACCAGGGAGCATCACTGCATGGCTTGGAAAGTGGATACCCTGTCCTTCCCCTTGGTCAATCTAGCGGTCTATGCCTTTCCTCTACTCCCTCTCAACCACAGGGTGCTGCTCAAAATAAAGGAGGAAAAACCAAGGACCATTCTTATAGCTCCAGACTGGCCCCATGTGCAGCCTGTCCCCACTGCCTCCTTGGCATCTTTCCCAGATTCCAAACCTCCTGACCCAGAGGGAAGGGGAATTCATGCATCCCCAATTGCAGACACTTGATTTGGCAGCTTGGCTTATTCCCTAACCCTGATCCAATCTGCCAACTTCAGTAAACAGGTTCTAGATGTTATCCATGAGGCCACATAAGCCCTAGCACCAGAAAGTTTTATGCTGACAAATGGAAATGGTTCTGCACCTGGATCCAGGCTAAGGGAGCCAGTATGCCACAGTCCTCCCTCCCCCTCATCCTGGATTACTTAGCTGACCTACTAAGCAGTGGTCTCTCTTTCTCCTCTATTAAAATTCATGCTTCTGCTATTTCTGCTCATTTTCCCACTGAACAGCCCTTTTTCTCACTCCTTTTGATCAAACAGTTGCTAAGAGGGGCTAGCAACTTGAGGCCACCCAGAAGAGCACCAACCCCAGCTTAGGACCTTAATTTTGTACCAGAAAAGCTCACCCTTCCCCCTTCCGAACCAGCTTCTTCTGCAGAGCTAAAATTTCTGTCCTGGAAGACAGATTTCCTTTTGGCTAACACTTTAGTCAGAAGCGTCTCTGAGCTGCAAGCGCTCATGGCTGTGGAACCCTTCATCATCTTTCATGCTGACAGGGTATCCCTCTGAACTAACCCATCCTTCATGCCCAGGGTAGAGTCCAGTGTGGCTCTCAACCAATCCATTCATTTGCCCACCTTTTTTTCCTAATCCCTAGAGCAAGGGGTAAAGGATTCTGCACTCTCTAGATGTGCACAGACAGCTCAGATTTGGTCTACACAGGACTAAATCCTTCAGAAAGTCTGATCAGTTGCTGGTTAGCTTTGCTAGAGGGGCAGAAGGCAAAGCCATCTCCAAACTAACCATCTCCAAATGGATAGTGCACTGCATCCACTTCTGCTACAAACAACATGGAAAGCCTCCCCCAAGAGGGTCAGGACACACTCAACCAGAGCAGCCTCCACCTCTGCAGCTTTCCTAAGAGGAATCCCCACCAGGGACATTCTGGAGGCTGCCACCTGGACGTCTGTTCACACTTTCACCAAGCATTACCACCTGCCTTTCTTCTTCAAATCCAGGGCAGGGTTTGCCTCTGCAGTCTTGCAGGGCATCCTAGCCAGCCCCTAGTTTTCTTGACTGCCTCCACCCTTTTTTTCAACTTTGGGAATCAACCCAAATGTGATGACTGCAACAGTGAAACACGAAGAACATCGTACAGTTGTGTACACTTACCTTAAATGTAGATGTTCGAGTGTATTCACTGTTGCAGTCCTGGTTTCCCTCCCTCCATTCCCTTTCCTCTTTTTTCCTTACAAGGGACATATTGATATTTATTTTCCACTGGTGGGGTTCTTCCACCAGAGCCTGGCTCCTACTTGGGGGCTCCTGACAGTTTAGGGCAAGAAAAACTGATGTAATGGCGTTGGCTGCCTTACTTTATAATACTGACGAGCTGACGTCAGTCCTGAAGCGACAGCAACCGACGCAGAAATACTAAGTCTTTGGTATTCTGACCGGCTGAGGTCTACCCTGGCAGGGATAACCCAAATGTGATGACTGCAACAGTGAATACACTAGAGCATCTACATTTATGGTAAGTGTACACAACTGTACTTTGTGTACACTTACCATTAATGTAGATGTTCGCGTGTGTTCACTGTTGCAGTCTCCTTCCCCCTTTTGCCTAAAGTAGTAGTCTTCACTAACCAGAGGACCCCTTAGGTGTTTACTCTACAGGACCCTTTTTCTGCTTTTGACCCTTGATTTTGGTTCATCCTGGGGGCTCCTACCTTCCAAGGGGCAAGAAAAAACTGATGTTATGGTGTCGACTGGCTTCCTTTATACCCAAGCATACTTACTTCAGGGTAGGACATCCACCAGTCTTTGAAGGAGGGAGATTTTTTCCTCTGGTAGTCGGGCTGGCCTAGGGCTTTCACAGCAGGAAATCCCACAAGTCAAGACTGCAACAGTGACTCTACTCGAACATCTTCATTTATGGTAAGTGTACACAACTGTACTATCTTCTTGATCTGTAAATTGTAATTACATTATGTCATAGCTTATAGCTTTGATAGTATTTTCCACTAGGAATTGTGATCTGATGTTTGTAGTTTTCATTTGTTCCTCAGTTTATGGTTCCGGATCCTACACTTGAATCTGACTTGGCCATTAGTCCATCTCATAGAGACCAAAAACTCTAGAGCTCCTTTCTGACCTACAATGCACCATGCCTAGCTTCTCTCAGATCTCATTTGGTGCTTTCTTAACCTGCTCACGAGTGTTTGTATTATGATTTTTTTTTTCCTTAAAAAACTTTTATCCTTAATTGCTGTCTGTTACTAAGCCTATTTCTGATTGACAACTCGGCACTTTCTCTCAAGTGTTTTTGATACTCTTAATCTTTATTTTCTCTAATACACTTGCAAGTGATTTCACGCTAGCGTTGTTGATAGGCCTTTCCTACCCCTGTATATCCATTTCTGTTAATTGTGTTATACCTTTCCTCTTTCTTAAAAAAAAAAAAAAAAAAAGTGACAAATCCATTAAGGTGTTTAATACATTTTGCCTGAAATAGCAAGAAAGAAGTAGCTCTGTATTATTGAAAAATACATTTCCATACATACTTTTAGACAAAAAAACTCTACATATGCAACTTATTATTATTATTATTTTTATTTATTTATTTATTTATTTATTTTAACCAGAAATTAAGGTGTCCCGGAGGACATTGATGTGTATGTTACTGAGATGAGAGATAGTGACTGTGAACTGAAGTATGGATTACTCAGTTCTACTAAAGTTAATTCATTATGATTCAGTGCCAGCATGGTCTAAAACTCTCCAGCTAATAGAGCCTGCATAGTACAGAAAGACAACCTATGAACTTACCCAGGCAGATTTCCAGTTGGAAGAACTTCGGGATCAATGTAAGGTCCTATATTATTTTCTCTGTTCATCAATGGCATCACTGCCTGTGGCCATCCATTTGTCATTGCTCTTTATACTGATGGCATCATCCTGTACAGAGGTAGACTCACGTCTATAGTGGTCCAAGCTGACCTACAAATGGACTTCTGCTATCTATACAAATGGCTTACTAGCAGTTATGTTTTGTGGCATGCAACATAAACTAGCAAAAAAACTTGTATCTTAGCCATACACAAACATAACACACACAAAAAAAATTCCACGCTGAAGGCCTAATCCTTGATCCAACTTTTAATTCCAAACCAGCACTGACTTGGGTATTTCTGAAGTCACTTCTCAGCTGTAAGCTGCCTACTCCATCTCTAAGGATTTGAAAATGTGTTAGACTGACACTGTGTGTGTGTGAATGAAGAAAAAATGAACTTTAAAAGCTATAAAAACAAAAAAAAAATTTGAAAGGAGAGACTGTGCATGTCTTATGTATGAAACAGAATGGTGCCAGCTAACAAACAAGCGACAGAAAACCACACCCAGAGTACAATTGCTGTGTTTATAGGCATAAGGGGCATTGTAAATCTAAACAATCAAGTCTGCTAATATGTTAAGTATTACCTATTCTGAGAAGGTGTAAAAATTGCAGCTGTAGAATATTAATGTTGTGGAGGGAAACAATCAATTAAAGACAAAAGTACTTGTTAGTGGAGTACAGATGCACTTTGTGGATACTACTGTGTAAACTAACAGGAGAGGCGGAGTGTGAAAAAAAAATAAGTTTTGTACAGAAAGGCAAAACTTGCAATAAAGCTGAGACTGAGCGCCAAAATAGTTTTCAGGAAGTCTGAAATGGATTTTAAACTAGTTGCTGGGGCAGAGTGTAAGGTAATGTCCAAGTCAATGTTTTGAAGTCTGTCTAAGGTATAGTCTAAATTAATCTGCGTTTTTTTGTGTTGTTATCCTCAGGTCAGAAGTTACAGCCAGCAGGTCAAATGTATTTAAGTTTGAAATGTATAAGGTTACAGTGTATGAGCAGTTGTTTCAAGTTTTAGATCTGCATTGTCAGTTAAAGCAGCCTAACATTTTGGGCAAAGATGACTATATCTGTGGGCTTGATTTACAGAATTTATGCAGTGTAGCTGGAAGGTGTTCATGAAAGTGAAGTTCACAATCAAAATGGTGCAATTTAGTCAGAATGTGTTTAAAGACAGATTGCTTGTTTGCAGTGGCAGAAGTACTACTCAAACATTCTAAGCAGCTGTCCTCTTAAAAATGCTAAGGCAAAGCCTATGCAGAAACTATCAGTACAAAGTAACAAAATTGAAAAAAAAAGTGGTAGAATTTTCAGACATTCCAACAAAATACAGGCAGGAAAAAGAGACTGCAGGAAAATGTGCTTGTTAAGTGCATTATTGCAAATATGGAAACAGAATGCAGAGCTCAGAAGAAAAGGCTGATGTCCTAGAGAGGGTATCTTGTTTGTTTAAGGGTCTAGAATTCTTGAAGACAGATTATCATATGAAATTGTCACTAAACACTGTGCCAGTGATACATGCTATAAGCAGAGTGCCCGTTGTTGCTAAAGAAAGAAAAGATAAAAGAGAAGCTTAATGCTTCACCTTAATTTGATAGACAGTGTTTGCTGAATGGGCCAACAGATTGGTAACTGCTTGGAAGCAAGACAAAGTCAGGATTTGCATAGACCCGCAGGTTCTCAACAGATAGATTCAGAAGGAACATTATGCTTTACAATGCGTGGTAGTAGATGTCCTTCAAGAATGCAACTGCAGTCATAACATGTGGGATGTCCTTCATGGATGCATCTGCAGTCATAACAAATGGGTAGTCCTGTCGTCAGGCAGCCCTTCAGTCGGCCGGATTCCAAAGTCTGGGTCTGGCTTCGGCCGATGTCGCACTTCACCCGACGTCATCTCTGCTGGTCTTCGGGTATAAAAGCATCGGCCGACGCCATTTTCTTCAGTCTTTCTTGCCCGAAGCAGAAGCTGTTCGCAAGTGCCGGTCGGTCAGATCCAGAGATTCCTTCTACGAATACTACGAAGACTTCTAAAAGCTAAGTACCCGTTGGGGACCTTTTCTTGCCTCAGCCGATGTCAGAAAAAGTAAACAATTGTTTAACCTGTGGGAAACAAATACCTCATAAGGATTTCCACTCTTACTGCCTACCTTGTTTAGGCCCAGACCACGACATTGCTGCCTGTCTAGCTTGTTCTTCCTTCAACCCGGCGAACGCTAGACGCCGGGTCGGAGTTGCTGAACAGTTTTCGGCTCAGATTTTGCATACATTATGCCGTCGGAGCATCCGACAACCCAAATAATTAAAACACAAAGAAAGGACCGACGGTCCGCGGTTTCGGCGAAACCACGGATAAGCAAACGCGAGTGTCTCGGTTTGCGAGCCGAGAAAACCAGTCAATCCTCAGCGAATCCATGATTTCCACCGAGGCTCCTGCTACTTTAACTGAATCGGCCTCTGAAACTTTACCTACTACTGTGGCCTCTACTGATTTATCTGACACCATCCCTTTGGATGTTTCCACCCCAGCACATGGTGCTGCTAGGCCTCCTAAAGCCATGTCTATCAAGGCCTTTGCCAGGGCCAAAGCAGCCAAAACTGCTAAAACAGTTCCTGCTAAGGCCCCCTCACACAGACAACCTGCTAGTTCTCAAATGCTTACCCTGGCAGAGGATTTGATTTCCTTAATTAGGGGATCCCAATCACACCCAGACAGGGCCTCTCAGCCTCCAGAAAAGAGACCTAGAACAGAACCTCCCCAGCAGGAGTACTCTGATGATTCTTCAGAGGACTCGGACACTGACCAGCCAGAGGCTCCTTTGTCCACTTATGAAGATTCCGATGCTGATGAATCCATTCCATCGGCCTCACCTCCAGAAGAATTCTCTTTTGGGAAACCTTACATGCCATGAGAGAGCAATTCCAGTGGCAGGAACAGGATTTCTCAGACTCAAGAAAAAGGCTTAGAACTTTTCTGCACCTACCACAACATAGGCCTTTAGCTATACCTCCAGTTTTGCCTGTTGTGGATGATTCATTTAATGATGTTTGCACTGCTCCAGATTCTTTACCACCAGCCCCTGCCAAACCTGACAGATTTTACAGGGTACCCAACACCCATCACCACCTTTTCAGGGCCCCACTTGCAGATCCTGAGACTATATCCCAGGGGCCTAAGGCAGTAGCTTCTTCCACTACAAAACCCTCTCCCTCTGAAAGGGAAGCCAGGTCCTTAGACAGATGGGGCAAAAAAGTCTACACCTCTGCCACTCTCTCTGCTAGAGCTTTAAACTGTCAGTTTCACATGATCCAATACCAAGAGTTTATGCTTGATCAGTTGTCTAAAAAGTTTCTTCTGAAGAACCCTTAGATAAGAAATATATTTTAGAAATGGTAAATAACATACAGCAGGTTAGTAACCATTCTTTAAAATGTGGCTATGATGCACTGGAGGCTTCATTTAGATCAGCCATGACTGGCACAGTGATAAGAAGGCATGCATGGCTGAAAGAGCAGGTCCTGCGGATCAGGTAAAAGCAAAGCTGTTGGATGCTCCTATGGATAAGGACAGTCTATTTGGTACTTCTGCTCAACAAGTAATGAAGAAAATGGAAGAGAAGGCAAAATCTGTACAAACAGTTAAGGATTTCTTACAGGTTCAGCCCCTCGGTTTAGCAGAAATTGGCCTGCCAAAATTGGTCCTTTCCAGACTCATCAAAGACCCAAAGAGGCAGGTACAGGCGCTCTAGAGGCAGAAACCAACCCAGAGGAAGTGCCTACAGAGGAAGACAGTGGCAAGGTAATAACCAGCGAGGCACTGCCACAACCACTGCCATTGCAACTGGACAATCACAGTGACTTGGCCCTGACACGCCTACCAGAGAGCAATTAGCAGCACCTTTAGGCGGAAAGTTAGCCTTATTTTCACAAAACTGGCACTATATCACAAAGACAAGTGGATTTTAAAACCATAGACCAAGGCTACAGGTTCCACTTCCACACCTTACCAGTAAAAAGAGGAATGCCAAACTTACCTCCAACTCAAAGAACAGAAGCTCAAAACCAGGTAATTCAGCTAACCAACATGAGAGCTGTGGAAAGGGTGCCAGTAAATCAACAGGGCAAAGGATTCTACTCCAGACTCTTTCTAGTCCCAAGAAAAGAAAAAAACTTGGAGACCCATTCTCGATCTGTCCGTCTTAAACACATACATCATCGTCCCAAAATTCAAAATGCTGACCTTACAACAACTTCTTCCCATGCTGGGCAAGGACTGTTGGCTGGTGACTCTAGATCTCAAGGAGGCATACCTGCGTCCCCATACGACCAATTTGCAGAAGATACCTCAGATTCCTTGCAGGATCAGAGCATTATCAATTCTCAGCATTGCCTTTTGGCTTATCTACTGCCCAGAGTATTCACAAAATGCCTGGCATCAGTAATCGCTCATTGCAGGCTACAGGGAATCCAAATCTATCCATACCTGGACGACTGCCTGCTACAAGCGGACAACCGAGACAAGCTGACAACAGATTTACAAAGGGTCATTTGCTTGCTACAAGCCCTGGGATACACAGTCAACTTAAAAAAGTCAAGGCTGATTCCATCCCAGACAAGAACCTTCTTGGGTGCAGAATTGGACACAGTAAAACAAATGGCATTCCTGACTGCAGAAAAACAAGAACAGCTACCCCTTTACTTCTTGACATTAACAAAGCAGAACAAACTAACAGCAAGAAAGGTGCTGCAGGCCTTGGGATTCATGGCATCATGCATAATTTTGATTCCTCATGCCAGACTGCATATGAGAAAGCTACAGTGGTACCTAAAAAACTTATGGTCTCAACACAGGCACAGCTTAGAAACCAAAATCCCACTAATCCCATGCCTGAAACAAGAATTCCTATGGTGGGCCCAAGCATGCCAGGCAAACCTAGGCTTGCCCTTCCACAAAGGTCAAGCGAGCCAGACCATCGCGGACAACGCCTCAGACCTAGGCTGGGAGCACACATGTTGGACAAATGCATACAAGGATTGTGGACCCCAGACCAGCTGCACCTGCACATAAACCAGAAAGAAATGCTGGCAGTACAACTAGCAATTCAGAAATTCAAACCTTTCCTCAAGGAAGGCCATTTATTGATAAGGACAGACAACACCACAGTGATGTGGTACATCAACAAGCAAGGGCACGCATTCTTACCCCTATGCAGAATGACTCTGGACCTTTGGAACATGGCTCTGAGCTACAACATCCAGTTACAGGCAACCTTCGTGCCAGGGAAAGAAAATACCCTAGCAGATATGTTAAGCAGAACCACCTCGGATGCTCACGAATGGATGCTGCACCCGGACATCTTCAAGACCATCACAAAATGGGAATGCCACAAATAGACCTGTTCGCATCCCCACTCAACCACCAGCTCAGGAAATTCTGCACAAGGACTTTTCACCCGCTTGCATGGAAGGTGGACTCCCTTTCCTTCAGTTGGAAAGGTCTGACAGCATATGCATTCCCACCTCTTCCTTTGATACACAAAGTACTACTGAAAATCAAAGAGGAACAACCAAGGATAATTCTAATAGCTCGAATTGGCCAAGGCAACACTGGTATCCCCTGCTGAGGAGCATGTCTCAGGGGATAATGTGGTCAATCCCCCTGATGCCTTTGATGTTAACTCAGAACAACTACAACATCCTGCATCCAAACCTAAAGACCTTACATCTTACTGCCTGGAACATCACTTAAGAACAACTAACCCAGACCTATCTCAAAGGGTTAAAGACATTATACTGGAAGCCCGCAGACCTTCAACAAGAAGGAACTACGAGGAAAATGGAAAAGGTTTGCCTCTTGGAGTGCGGAAAGAGGAAAAGGTGTCAAACATAGACATTGCTGACATCCTGGAGTACTTGGCAGAGCTTCTACACACAGGCCTGTCCTATTCCTCCATCAAGATACATGCTTCAGCTATTTCTGCAGAATACAGTTCTGATCCGCCTGTCTTCTCACCTCTACTTAGGCAATTCCTCAGAGGAATCAAGAATGTAAAACCTCCTAGGAAACCACCACTACCAACATGGGACTTAAATTTTGTACTAGAAAATTGACACTCCCCATTTGAACCAGCAGGAACAGCGGATCTGCAACACCTATCATGGAAAACTGCTTTCCTTCTGGCAATTACCTCAGCAAGAAGGGTTTCAGAACTCCAGGCCTTAATGGCAGTACAACCCTTCCTGATCTTCCATCAAGATAGAGTCTCCATGAGAACTAATCCTACATTTATGCCAAAGGTGGTATCCAGAGTGTCCTTAAACCAGGCAATCCACCTACCTACCTTCTTTCCCAACCCACAGAACGGGGGAAAGGCTACTGCATACTTTGGATGTACATAGACAGTTACGCTACTACCTGGACAGAACCAAAGGTAACAGAAAAACTGACCAGCTGTTAGTGGCCTATGCACCAGGAAGGGAAGGAAAAGCAATTTCCAAACAGACAATCTCCAAATGGATAGGAAATTGCATCAGATTCTGTTACTCCTACCATGGAAAACCAATGCCACAGAACATAAGACCTCATTCAACAAGAGCCACAGCCACTACCACAGCTTTCTTCAGGAGTGGCAACCAAGGACATTATTGAGGCGGCTACTTGGACCTCCGTGCATACATTTGCCAAGCATTACAATCTACCTCTATATTCTAGATCCCGAGCAGGGTTTGCCACTGCTGTACTGCAAGGGATCCTAACTACACCATAATTATTTTACTTCCTCCACCCTAGTTTAGCTATGGTATTCTACCCATTTGTTATGACTGCAGATGCATCCATGAAGGACATAGTACAGTTTTGTACCTACCATAAATGTAGATGTCCGAACTGGATAGCATCTGCAGTCAGGATTACCCTCCTTCCCTCTGTGGTACTCCTAGGGTATTTACACTCCTAATAGCTAGCTGGGGAGTCTCTTATGTGTATTTGTTTGTATATATGTACATATATGCCTACTTTTGTATTTGCCTTCTACCTTATCTGTATACATTGGCATTTATCCAAATTTAGCCTTCCATGAGGGCAACTGGCATCTGGGGCAAGAAACACTGAAGAAAATGGCGTCGGCCGATGCTTTTATACCCGAAGACCAGCAGAGATGACGTCGGGTGAAGTGCGATTGGCGAGCCAGACCCAGACTTTGGAATCCGGCCGACTGAAGGGCTGCCTGACGACAGGACTACCCATTTGTTATGACTGCAGATGCTATCCAGTTCGGACATCTACATTTATGGTAGGTACAAAACTGTACTTTGTCCTGCCTCAGGCAGCCCTCGGTCAGCCGGATTCCAAAGTCTGGGTCCGACGTCGGCTGATGTCGCATTTCTCTCTGACGTCAGAGCGGCTGGAGTACATAAGCATCAGCCAACGCCATTTTCTTCAGTCTTTCTTGTCGCGCGGTGCCCGAAGCAGAAGCAGTTCGCAAGTGCCGGTCGGTCAGCTCCTGTATTTTACGATACCGAAGTCATCAAAAAAGCTAAGTACCCCATTGGGGACCTTTTCTTGCCTCAGCCGATGTCAGAAATTACTGAAAAAGTTAACAATTGTCTTTTTTGTGGTAAACAAATACCTCATAAGGATTTCCACTCTTACTGCCTCCCTTGCCTGGGCCCAGACCACGACGTCTCGGCCTGTGTAGCCTGTGCTCGCTTCAACAAGCGCACTCTCAGGCGCCGGGCGGAGTTCGCTGAAGATTTTTTCGGCGATAATTTTGCTTACACCATGCCATCGGATCTTCCGACATCGCAAACTCCCAAAAAGCTAAAAGACCAGGACCGACATCCTCGGCCCGCGTCTACCACCGACTCCACGCCTAAACCTAGCGCGAGTGCTCCGGTTACCTCTGAGATGGTCTCTCCACCGCTCCGAACCGAAGACACCGCATTACCGACGACTCCGATTCCAGATATTACTCCGACGCCAGTTATAGATTTTCCTCCGGATACCGAAACCGAGGAAATGCCCGAGACCATTACTGTAGACAAGGTCACTCCTGCACGTGGAGCTGCCAGGCCCCCTATGGCCATGTCTATTAAGGCCTACTCTAGGGCTAAGGCAGCCAGCAAAACAAAGCATAATACTTCTAAATCCTTACCTCAGCCGACTCCAGAGACACAAATTATGTCCATGGCTGCTGATTTAATTTCCATGATTAGAGGTTCACAGGCCCATCCTGAGAGAGGATCCCAGCCTCCTCCTGATAAAAGGCCCCAGGCTGAACCCTCTGACCCTACTCCTTCAGATGAAGATTCTGAGGGCTCTGTCCACTCTGACAGCCAGGAAGAGCTCTTCCAGACCTATGAGGACTCGGATGCAGAAGATTCCATCCCCTCGGCCTCCCCTCCTGAGAATATTTCCTTTGGGGAAGTTCTGCACACCATGAGGGAACATTTCAAGTGGCAAGGTCAGGAATATTCTGTTTCTAGGAGACGCCTTAGGACTTTCCTTAAAAAGCCTCAGCACAGGCCCTTAGCTATTCCTCCTGTACTTGATGTTCTGGATGATTTGTATTCTGACTCTAGTGCTACCCCTGATTCTCTTCCTCCTGCTCCAGCCAAGCCAGACAGGTATTACAGGGTCCCAGAAACTCATTCCCATTTATTCAGGGCCCATACTGCTGATTTGGAAACTATTTCACAGGGGCCTAAAGGAGTTTCAGCCTCCACCTCAAAAAATCCTTTGCCCTCCAACAGGGAAGCTAGGGCATTGGAGAGATGGGGCAAAAAGGTTTACACATCCACTAACTTATCTATGAGAGCTTTAAATTGCCTTTTTCATATGTTACAATATCAGGATTATCTGTTAGAAGATTTACAAAAAACATTAGCCTCTCCTGATCCTTTAGACAGGAAGACTTTGCAGGAAGCTGTACATAACACTCAGCAAATAAGCAATCACTTCCTGCATTGTGGATATGATGCACTGGAAGCTTCATGTAGGGCAGCTATGACAGGGGCAGTCATTCGTAAACATGCTTGGTTAAAAGATCAACCTCTGCCAGATCATGTAAAAGCAAAACTTCTGGATGCACCTTTGGAAAAGAACAAGCTTTTTGGTACAAATGCTAAGGATGTGTTAAAGACCATCGAAGAAAAAGCAAAATCAGTTCAGACTGTGAAATATTTCCTCCAGGTTCAACCCCCCAGATTCAGTAGGATTTGGCCTTCAAAAAACTGGTCCTTTCCTAATCCAGAAAAGTTTCAAAGGGGTAAGAACAGACGTGGCCGAGGAAGAGGCCAATACAGAGTTCCTTACAGGGGACGACAATGGCAGCCAGGAAACCAAAGAAGTGAAGCAGGGGTTTCACCTGCCCCACAACCACAATCTCAATGACTTTCCTGTACTACCGCCTACCAGGGAACAACTAGAAGCTCCCTTGGGCAGGAAATTATCTCTGTTTGCAGAAAACTGGCACAGACTGACAAAGGACAAATGGATTTTGGACATTATAGACCGAGGATACAGGTTTCATTTTCACACCCTACCAAGAAAACAAGGCATGCCAAACCTACCACAAAATCAGAAGGCAGAGGCTATCAAGCAAATCACTCTGCTGATTCGAATGAAAGCAATAGAAAGAGTTCCGCAACAAGAACACGACCAGGGGTTTTACTCAAGACTGTTCCTTGTTCCAAGAAAAGAATCTCAATGGAGACCAATACTGGACTTGTCCGCATTAAACACCTTTCTCATAGTACCAAAGTTCAAAATGCTGACTCTACAGCAACTCCTTCCCATGCTGGGCAAGGGGTCGTGGCTGATTACTCTGGACCTCAAGGAGGCATACCTGCATGTCCCTATCAGACACAGCTGCAGAAGATACCTCAGATTTCTTGCAGGGCCAGAGCATTATCAATTCTCAGCATTGCCATTTGGCTTATCTACTGCCCAGAGTATTTACAAAATGCCTGGCTTCAGTAATTGCTCATTGCAGGCTCCAGGGTATACAAATTTACCCTGCACCTGGACGACTGCCTCATACAAGCGGATGACAAATTGATGTTGACAAAAAACCTGGATTATGTCATACGATTACTTCAAGCTCTGGGATACACAGTCAACTTCCAAAAGTCAAGACTGCAGCCATCCCAGCAAATAATCTTCTTAGGAGCCAAACTAGACACAGCCTCTCAGATGGCTTACCTGACAGAAGACAAGCAAGAGAAGTTAACTCATTACTTCAAAGGTTTAGCAAAACTCACCCAGATGACTGCAAGGAGATTCCTACAGGCCCTGGGTTACATGGCATACTGCATTCTCCTGGTTCCATTAGCAAAACTACACATGAGAAAGCTTCAGTGGTACCTAAAAAGCATTTGGTCTCAACACAGCAACAACTTGGAGACAATCATACCACTCATTCCATGCCTACAAAAGGAATTCCTATGGTGGGCTTCGGTGAGCCAGGCAAACAAAGGTATGTCATTCAAAAAACCACAGATAACACAGACCATGACTACAGACGCCTCAGACCTTGGATGGGGGGCGCACATGGAAGGCAGGTGTATTCAAGGACAATGGTCTCCAAAGGAAACACATCTGCATATAAACCAAAAGGAAATGCTGGCAGTAATGCATGCCATCGAGGCCTTTCAACACCAACTCCAGCAAGGCCATTTATTGATACGGACAGACAACACCACTGTGATGTGGTACATAAACAAGCAGGGGGGCACCCACTCTTACCCCCTTTGCAGACTGACAATGCAGCTGTGGGAGAAATCACTGAGCCTAAACATCCAGTTACAATCCCAGTTTGTTCCAGGAAAAGACAATGTGTTGGCGGACAGCCTAAGCAGGAATTTCACAGACCCACACGAGTGGAGGTTACATCCGAAGGCCTTCAGACAACTCACTTTGACATGGGGCAAGCCAGAAGTGGACCTATTTGCCTCTCACCTCAGCCATCTTCTACCAAAATTCTGCACAAGGACATACCATCCAACAGCTTGGAAAATAGATGCCCTCTCATTCAACTGGAACTCCCTAGCAATCTATGCATTCCCACCTCTGCCACTGATGACCTCAGTATTACTAAAGATCAAAGCAGAGAAGCCCAAGGGAATCATAATAGTTCCGGATTGGCCAAGACAACACTGGTACCACTACTATGGAGCATATGTCACACCAGGAGGTGGGCCCTCCCCCAGTGGCCTCTACTTTTGACCCAACACAATTTCGAAACACTGCATCCAAATCTTCAGACACTGCAGCTAACAGCCTGGGAGATCCCATAAATAACTTCAGCTTATCTCTCTCCAAGGAAGTTCAGTGGATACTAACAGAGGCTCGAAGGCCATCCACCAGAAAGGTTTACTTAGCAAAGTGGAAAAGATTCAGCAATTGGAATGCATCATTGTTGAACATCCCACTCATCTTGGAATATTTGGCAGATATGTCAAAGAACGGCCTCTCATATTCTTCTATAAAGATACATGCATCTGCTATTTCAGCTAGATACAACACTGATCCTCCTGTTTTTTCTCACCCCTTACTAAGACAATTCCTCAGGGGAATCAAGAACATTACGCCACCAAGAAAGGCCCCAGTACCAGCCTGGGATCTCAATTTTGTCTTAGAAAAACTGACTCTACCTCCATTTGAGCCAGCAGCTACAGTTGACTTGCAATTTCTCTCATGGAAGACAGCTTTCCTGGTGGCAATTACCTCAGCAAGAAGGGTTTCGGAGCTACAGGCCCTAATGGCAATACCACCCTTTATTATTTTTCATAGAGACAGGGTTTCATTAAGGACCAACCCTACTTTTATGCCAAAGGTGGTATCTAGGGTTTCTTTAAATCAAGCCATTCATCTGCCTGCTTTCTTCCCCAATCCTGAGAATAAGGGGGAAAGACTGTTGCATACCTTGGACATTCACAGACAACTTCGATACTACCTGGACAGAACCAAGGCCAGTAGGAAGTCTGAACAACTTTTTGTAGCTTACGCCCCTGCAGTCCAAGGAAAAGCAATTTCAAAACAGACTATTTCTAAATGGATTGGACATTGCATCAAATTCTGTTATTCCTTTCATGGAAAGATTGTTCCAGCCAATGTCAGACCACATTCCACCAGAGCTACAGCCACCTCTACAGCATTCTTAAGACGGGTGCCTACCAAGGACATTCTAGAAGCTGCTACATGGAGCTCCGTGCATACATTCTCCAAACATTACAATCTCCCTCTATACTCCAGATCCAGAGCAGGCTTTGCTTCGGCAGTCCTGCAGGGTTTGATTGCCACTCCATCTCTTTCCTAGAGCATTCCTCCTCCCCCAGCTAAGCTATGGTATTCTACCCACATGTTATGACTGCAGTTGCATTCTTGAAGGACATAGTACAGTTTTGTACCTACCATAAATGTACATGTTCGATAGACATGCAACTGCAGTCGGATTTTCCCTCCCTCCATACCCCTCTATGCCTAGGGTCCACTCCTATCCCTGTTACTCTTAGCTGGGGATATCTGTTATGGTGTATTTGTTTTATTGCTCATTTATTGGTTTGGAATCCTGTTTTTGTCTTCCAATTTGATTACAGCCTTCCTTGGAGGGCACCTGGCATCTGGGGCAAGAAACACTGAAGAAAATGGCGTCAGCTGATGCTTATGTACTCCAGCCGCTCTGATGTCGGAGAGAAATGTGACATCAGCCGACGTCAGACCCAGACTTTGGAATCCGGCCGACCGAGGGCTGCCTGAGGCAGGACAACCCACATGTTATGACTGCAGTTGCATGTCTATCGGACATCTACATTTATGGTAGGTACAAAACTGTACTTTACTAGCTACTACTGTGCCCCAAAAAGTTATTTTCTGTTTTGACTGCTAATCAAGGATTTTTGACAGATTGAACTGGATAAAACAGGTTCTAAGCTATGCACTTTCAGTACACATTGAGCAGGTTTATATTTCTGAGGCTACCATTTGGAATTTTGACTGCATTTAGAGATTATTTCTGTTGCTGTTAATTCTTCAAAAGTATAAAAGTACAGTGCAAGGCAGAAAAGTCGATGCATACTTTTGATGCAAAAGAACAGTTCTTAAATGTTGGAGCCCTGCTGCAACTTAAAGTGAGCCCACTTCATAAACCTCTGGAAACCCAAAGTAATAGGAATAAAACATGAAGCCGTAAAAATGAGTACTCTAATGAAAATAAAGTGCATGGTAAGCTTATGAATGCTGCAGTCCATCAGACTTAACTAAAAAATATGGAAACACCCTATACATAATCATTCATCCAGTCAGTATACGTCACTCATCTAAAAATTAAGTAATTAAAAACACCAGAAGAATAGGAAGACATTTTGCTTTCATAAACAAATAATATAATCTGTAAAATGCATAGGCAGTTAAATACACCTAAATTTAGTTTGCATAAATCTCAAGGTATCTGTAAAGATTTAATTATTGGTGTAGTGATTATTTTTATTAGAGTACGGATTTTTATGGCATTCTATATGTTTTGATCCTCTTCTTTCAGGATTTACTAAAGAATTTTGTTTTTGCATCCTACCGATACAGTGAGTAATACATTCTTTAGTGACTGCAAATAAGACTTGATTTGGATCTAGAAGATGTTCGTATTTCACTGTTGCAGTCATGACACTTGGGTTATCTGCCTGCAGGTAGTCCTCAGTCGGCCTGAATACCAGATTTCTGTGTTGGATGCTGTCACCTCTTCCATGACGTCAGGTCATCAGGGGTATAAAACATGCAGCCGACGCCATTACATCAACTTTTCTTGCCATGTGGGAGCCCTAAGCAGAAGCAGTTCGCAAGTGCCAGTCGGCCGCTACCTGAAATTTTCATTTTTCGAGTTTCAAACCTGAAGTCTTCTAAAGCTAAGTACCCCGTTGGGGATCCTTTTTTCTTGTTCTAACCGATGTCAGAAAAAGTTAACAATTGTCTTGCCTGTGGAAAGCAAATACCTCACAGAGATTTTCATTCTTACTGCGTCACGTTTAGGCCCAGACCACAACGTTCCTTGCTGTCAGTTTTGTGCCTTATTCAACGCCCAAACTATTCGTCGTTGGGCTATCTTTGTCACTAAATTCTTTCTCTCTTGTTCTCCATATTCCAAAATGGCTTCGTTAAGCCATCCGACTACCAATCTTCCGAAAAAACGTAAGGATAAAGACAGAAATAGACCTCATAGGTCCAAAACTGCCAGCAACGCTTCCATTAAGCTAGTCACCAGTCCTCTGGTACTCAGTGAGGCGCTTTTACAGCCCCTGATACCCACTTCTACAGATTCGCAGGCCTCTAATGAGACCCATTCAGAGTCCGGTATGCCGCAAGATGCTTCTTCGACTATGGAACCTGCGTCTGTCTCTACCTTGGATGGGTCCGGAGCCGCTGTGCAGGAACCAGCTTCTGAGGGTATATTCAGACCTTCCGATGTTCGTATTAAACTGCTTCATTTCTGACTAAAACTACCGAATTTCTCAGGCCCAGAGTTCGCACTACACCTAGGAAACCGACGACCAAAGCACATTCTCAAGCTCCCATGCCTCAGAAACAAGACTGGCTGAAGACCTTATTACCTTAATTAGGGGAAGCCAGCCTTCCCCCTCTAAAAGACGAAAAATTGATTTTCCTTCTGATTCTACAGACCATGAGTTCAATGACTCTGATCCCTCTGATTACCAGGACATACCCTTATCCACCTATGAGGATTCAGATGCAGAGGATTTCATTCCCTCTGCCTCCCCTCCAGAGGACTTTTCTTTTGGTGAAACCTTGCATATACCCTAAGACAGCATTTCCGCTGGGAATGCCGGGATTACCCTCAGTCCAAAAAGAACTCAGGGAATTTTTAGACTTGCCTCAGCACAGGCCTCTAGCTATACCCCCTGTCCTGGATATTGTAGATGATGTCTTCATGGAATCAAGTCTTACCCCTAATACTTTTCCTCCAGCTCCTAGAAAGCCTGACAGGTATTATAGAGTACCTGACTCTCACAGATTTCTCTCTAAAAATCCTACTGTGGATCCAGAGACCATTTCCCATGGACCTAAAGGTATTAAGGCTACTACAGCCAAAAACCCTGCCTCTTCGGACAGGGATTCTAGAGCTTTAGACAGATGGGGTAAGAAGGTATATACCTCTGCAACTCTTGCCATCAAGGCTTTAAATTGCCAGTTTCACATCTTGAAGTACCAGCAGCATATTATGGAACTAGTTAAACTAAAATGTTGTTGATTCCTGACAGTGCAGAAAATAAAGATTTACAAGAGTTAATGCATTCTGCAAACCAAGTTGGTAAACATACTTTGCAGTGTGGTTTTTGTGCCTTAGATGCATCTTGCAGGGCTGCTGTCACTGGGTCTTTTCTGAGAAGACATGCTTGGCTGAAGGAACAAATCTTACCAGATCATGTCAAAGCAAAATTACTAGATGCTCCATTAAACCAAGAATGTTTGTTTGGCACAAAAGCAGAAGTTGTTCTTAAAAGGATGGAGGAAAAAGATAAATCTATGCAAACTGTTAAAGATTTCTTACAGGTACAGCCACCTAGATTCAGTAGGCATTGGCCTTCAAAAAACTGGTCCTTACCAGTACCTCCCAGGCCTTCACAGTCCAAACCCAGGCGCCCAGAGGGTGAAGAAAAAGGAAGCTATCTGAAGACAATGCAGAGGTAAGTAGGCGACAGAAGAGTTACATGACTTAGTTTTTAATATATCGAGTCGTTCACTAACAGCGCATGAAAAGAGCCTTTTGAATAAAGGCCTGTCATTCGTCCCTTCACGGGATAGTAAACTAGCAGAGCTTCTAATTGATTTACGGACCTTTGCTAGAAATGTGTCGCTAAAATTGCTATTTGGTAATGATTTCTACAATATTAATGTTAATAATATTACTGCTGTAAAGAAAAAGAGTGATGTCCTTCAAGGATGCATCTGCAGTCATAACATATGGGTTGTCCTGCCTCAGGCAGCCCTTCGGTCGGCCAGATTCCAAAGTCTGGGTCTGGCCTCGGCTGATGTCGCACTTTCCCCAACGTCAGAGCTTCTGGGGTGTAAAGGCATCAGCCGACGCCATTTTCCTCAGTCTTTCTTGCCGCGCGGTGCCCGAAGCAGAAGCTGTTCGCAAGTGCCGGTCGGTCAGATCCAGAAATTTCAACTACTGAAGACTTCTAAAAAAGCTAAGTACCCGTTGGGGACTCTTTCTTGCCTCAGCCGATGTCAGACAAAGTAAATAATTGTTTAACTTGTGGGAAACAAATACCTCATAAGGATTTCCATTCTTACTGCCTTCCTTGCTTAGGCCCAGACCACGAAGTATCAGCTTGTTTAGCCTGTGCCTCCTTCAACCGACGGACTCTTAGACGTCGGTCGGAGTTTGCAGAAGAGTTTTTTGGATCCACTTTTGCATATAAAATGCCATCGGAGACTCCGACTACACATTTAGCCAAAAAAAGCAAGGAAAAGGACCGACACTCGTGGCCCGCGGTTTTGGCTGAAACCACGGTTAGGCCTACCGCGAGTGTCTCAATTTCGGCTGAAACCGAGTCCTCGGTTCTTACTTCTGCCGAAATCATACCTCCGACAACCGAGACCCCGGCTGAGTCGGCTACAGAAATCCCTACAGAAGAAGCAAGCACACAAGAATTGTCCGACACCATTCCGTTGGACATTTCTACACCTGCACGTGGGGCAGCTAGGCCCCCTGCTTCTATGTCGATTAAGGCCTTCTCCAGGGCTAAAGCAGCTAAAACTTCAAAAGCTTTGCCTGCAAAATCTACCTCTCAGAGACCTTCCTCAAGTTCTCAGATTCTCAGCCTTGCTGAGGACCTTATATCTCTGATTAGGGGTTCCCAACCTCACCCTGACAGGGTCTCTCAACCCCCTCCTGACAAAAGGCCTAGGACTGAACCCCCTGAACCTCTCTCCTCTGATTACTCCTCGGATGGATCTGATTTATCAGACCATCAGGAAGGGCCATACTCACCTTATGAGGATTCAGATGCAGAAGACTCTATTCCTTCTGCCTCCCTCCAGAAGAAGTTTCCTTTGGGGAGACTTTGCACTCAATGAGGGAACACTTTCAATGGCAGGGTCAGGATTTCTCTGATTCTAGAAAAAGACTAAGGACCTTTTTACACTTGCCACAGCATAGGCCTTTAGCCATACCTCCTGTGCTAACTGTAGTTGGTGATGCATATAATGATGTCAGTTCTGCCCCTGATTCTCTTCCCCCAGCCCCTGCCAAACGTGACAGATATTACAGGGTCCCGGATTCTCACTTCCACTTGTATAAAGCCCATGCTGCAGACCCAGAAACTATTTCTCAGGGCCCAAAAGGTGTTGCAGCTGCCACTGCCAAAAACCCCCTACCCTCTGAAAGAGAGTCAAGAGCATTAGAGAGATGGGGAAAAAAGGTTTATACATCTGCTACTCTTTCTGCCAGGGCATTAAACTGTCAATTCCATATGATACAGTACCAGGAATATTTGTTAGATCAGCTGAATAAAAAGCTTTCTTCTCCTGAACCTTTAGACCGTAAGTCCCTTCAGGATTTGGTACACAACTCTCAGCAGGTTAGTAATCATTTCTTAAAATGTGGCTATGATGCACTGGAGGCTTCATTTAGATCAGCTATGACTGGAGCAGTAATTCGAAGGCATGCCTGGCTAAAAGAGCAATCCTTGCCAGACCATGTCAAGGCTAAACTCCTAGATGCTCCAATGGAGAAACAAAGTTTATTTGGCTCCCCTGCACAGGAGATTCTAAAGAAAGTGGAAGAAAAAGCAAAATCTGTGCAAACAGTAAAGGATTTTCTGCAGGTCCAACCTCCAAGGTTCAGCAGAAACTGGCCTTCAAAAAATTGGTCCTTTCCAGACACCTCCAGAGCACAGAGGGGCAGGAATAGATGCCCAAGAGGCAGAGGTCAATCAAAGGGTGCCTACAGGGGTCATCAGTGGCAACCTGCCAACCAGAGGAATACTGCCACAGCCGCCACTACAACCACTTCCACAGGACAGACACAATGACTTGACTCTGATTCCGCCTACCAGGGAACAACTGGAAGCACCCTTGGGCGGAAAGTTGGCTTTATTCTCGAAAAACTGGCATTGCATTACAAAAGACAAATGGACATTGCGAACAATAGACAAAGGATACAGATTTCACTTCCACACTTTACCAAAAAAGAGCGGAATGCCAAACCTTCTACCAAACCAGAAGCCAGAGGCTCTAAGACAAATCAACAATTTACTTCAGATGAAAGCAATAGAAAGGGTACCATCTATGGAACAAGGCCAAGGATTTTACTCCAGACTATTCCTTGTACCAAGAAAAGAAACCCAATGGAGGCCTATTCTCGACTTGTCCACACTAAACACGTATCTCATTGTGCCAAAATTCAAGATGCTGACCCTACAGCAACTTCTTCCCATGTTGGGCAAGGAGTCTTGGCTGGTGACTCTAGATCTCAAGGAGGCATACCTGCACGTCCCTATACGACCAGATTGCAGAAGACACCTCAGATTTCTTGCAGGATCAGAGCATTATCAATTCTCAGCATTGCCCTTTGGCTTATCTACTGTGCCCAGAGTATTCACGAAATGCCTGGCATCAGTAATTGCACATTGCAGGCTTCAGGGAATTCAAATATACCCATACCTGGATGACTGCCTAATACAAGCGGACAACAAGACAAAACTAATAAAGGATTTGGCCTATGTCATACACCTGTTACAGGCCTTGGGATACACAGTCAACATCCAGAAGTCAAGACTAGTGCCATCCCAAAGGATAACATTTTTGGGTGCGGATCTGGACACAATAACTCAGATGGCTTTTCTCACAGAAGAAAAACAAAAGCAACTCCCAGTTTACTTCATGGCTTTGACAAGACAAACTCAGCTTACTGCAAGGAAAGTCCTGCAGGCCCTGGGTTACATGGCATCCTGCATAATCTTGATCCCGCATGCTAGGCTGCATATGAGGAAATTACAATGGTACCTAAGGAATGTATGGTCTCAACACAGGCACAGTCTAGAAACCATGATACCAATCATTCCATGCCTCAAAAAGGAATTCCTGTGGTGGGCTCAGGCTTGCCAGACCAACAGAGGGTTGCCTTTCAACAAACCACAACCAAGGCAGACCATCACCACGGACGCCTCAGACCTAGGATGGGGAGCACACATGGGAGACAAGTGTATCCAAGGCCTATGGTCTCAAGATCAGCTGAATTTGCACATAAACCTAAAGGAGATGCTGGCAGTGAAGCATGCAATCGAGGCCTTAAAATCATTCCTCCAGCAAGGACATCTGCTGATAAGGACAGACAATACCACAGTCATGTGGTACATAAACAAACAGGGAGGCACGCATTCCTATCCTCTATGCCGGATGGCAATGGATCTGTGGAACCTAGGCCTGAATCTCAACATCCAACTGCAGGCCAAATTCGTACCAGGAAAAGAGAATTCACTAGCAGACAGCTTAAGCAGAACTACCACGGATGCTCACGAATGGATGCTGCATCCAGACATTTTCAAACGCATAACAGACAAATGGGGAATGCCAGAGATAGACCTGTTCGCCTCCCCACTCAACCACCAACTGAAGAAATTCTGCTCGAGTATACCACCCACAAGCCTGGAAGGTGGACTCCCTCTCTTTCAGCTGGAAGGCCCTAACAGTGTATGCTTTTCCACCTCTCCCATTGATGTACAAAGTTCTACTGAAGATCAGGGAGGAACAGCCAAAGGTGATTCTGATAGCTCCAGACTGGCCAAGGCAGCATTGGTATCCGCTACTGAGAAGCATGTCCCGGACGAACTCATGGCCTCTACCCCTATGGCCTTTACTTCTAACGCAGAACAATTACAAGACCCTGCATCCAAACTTGAAAACACTGCAGCTAACTGCCTGGAAAATTGCTTAAAACAAAACAAAACTGTTTTATCTCAGAGGGTCAAGGACATTATCCTGGAGGCTCGCAGACCCTCCACAAGAAAAACATACTCAGCCAAATGGAAGAGATTCCTCATTTGGAGTGCATCAAAGGGTACAAATGTCACACTGGCAAACCTGGCACACATCCTAGAATACTTAGCAGAACTGTTCCACAATGGCCTGTCCTATTCTTCCATTAAGATTCATGCTTCAGCAATTTCAGCAGAGTACAACATGGATCCTCCTATCTTCTCTCACCCTCTCCTCAGACAATGTTTAAGAGGGATCAAAAATGTAAAACCTCCAAGGAAACCACCTCTGCCTACATGGGATCTCAATTTTGTGCTGGAAAAATTAACACTACCCCCCTTTGAACCAGTAGCATCAGCAGACTTACAGTTCTTATCTTGGAAAACTGCTTTCCTTCTAGCAATCACTTCAGCAAGAAGAGTATCCGAGTTACAGGCACTAATGGCAGTGCAGCCTTTCCTTATTTTTCACCAGGATAGAGTGGCTCTGAGAACCAATCCTACTTTCATGCCAAAGGTGGTATCCAGGGTATCCTTGAACCAAGCTATTCATTTACCTACGTTCTTCCCTAACCCACAGAACAGGGGGGAAAAACTATTGCACACCTTGGATATACACAGACAACTACGCTACTATCTGGACAGAACTAAAACCAGCAGAAAAACTGGCCAACTTTTTGTAGCATATGCAACTGGAGTGCAAGGAAAAGCAATTTCCAAACAGACAATTTCAAAATGGATAGGAAATTGCATTCGATTCTGCTACTCTTTTCATGGAAAGACAACTCCTGAAAATATCAGACCTCACTCCACAAGAGCCACAGCCACCACTACAGCTTTCCTACGAGGGGTGGCTACCAAGGACATTTTAGAAGCTGCTACTTGGAGCTCCGTGCATACATTTGCCAAGCATTACAATCTACCTTTATACTCCAGATCCCGAGCAGGTTTTGCAACTGCAGTTTTACAGGGGATCTTAACTACACCATCATTATCTTAGTACCTCCTCCTCCAGTTTGGCTATGGTATTCTACCCATATGTTAGGACTGCAGATGCATCCTTGAAGGACATAGTACAGTTTTGTACCTACCATAAATGTAGATGTCCGATAGGTATGCATCTGCAGTCAGGATTACCCACCCTCCTTCCCTCTGTGGTATTCCTAGGGTGCTTACCCTCTTTTAGCTAGCTGGGGGAATCTCTTATGGTGTATTTGTTTGTATATATATATATGTATATATATATATATATATATATATATATATATATATATATATATATATATATATATTTTGTTTGCTACTGTTTGGAATTTTCAACTTTTATCCAAATTTAGCCTTCCTAGAGGGCACCTGGCATCTGGGGCAAGAAACACTGAGGAAAATGGCGTCGGCTGATGCCTTTATACCCCAGAAGCTCTGACGTCGGGGAAAGTGCGACATCAGCCGAGGCCAGACCCAGACTTTGGAATCCGGCCGACCGAAGGGCTGCCTGAGGCAGGACAACCCATATGTTATGACTGCAGATGCATACCTATCGGACATCTACATTTATGGTAGGTACAAAACTGTACTTTTTTATTCCTGACATGCCATCGAATGTTAACTGCTTTATTCAAGTATGCGAGCATGATTTTTATCAATATTTTGCAAAAACTAAGAAGAACAAAGATATGAAAAGTAATGTATTTTTTAATCTTGATAGAAATGAACAACAAGCTTTAACATATATTTCAAATGATAAGAATTTGATAGTGAGACCAGCTGATAAAGGAGGTGGCATTGTCGTAATGGACACTGTGTTTTACAATAATCTGATGTATAATATGCTAGGTAATACTAAAGAATATGTTCCTTTAACTGATGTTGAGCTAGATAAATTGATTTATACTGTTCATGATAATCTTTATGATTTATTAATGTGTAGACAGCTGACTAAACAGTTATATGATTATTGCTTGACAGAAAACCCATTGGTTCCCTTTATTAAAGGACTACCAAAAATGCACAAGGATGTGTTCCCACCCTCCATAGTAGCAGGTAGCAAATGGTTAACTGAGAATATCTCGATCTATCTTGAATCTAGACTAGGACTGATGGTAAGAAGTATATCAACTATTTTGAAGGATACACCACAGTTATTAACTGATCTTAAAAGTATTATGAATGAGACCCATGGAACTACACCATTAATTTTAGCTACCATGGATGTGAAAAATTTGTTCACTACTATACCTAATGATTACGGAATAGAAGCAGTGAGACGAGTAATGTGTAGTAGTGATATGATAGATAAAGACTCACAGATTCTCATTTGTGCTCTACTGGATATAGTATTGAACAATAATGTATTTTCTTTTCGGGATAAAATATATAAACAGATATGGGGGTTGCAGTGGGAACTCCTTGTGCAAATTCATATGAAAATTTAGTCCTTTACTATTGGGAATGCCAATATGTTTTTAACAGCATTGAAATGAATAATGTCATTCTATATAGACGTTTTGTAGATAACATTCTCATTTTATGGAAAGGTGACCTATCTTCTTTAAAATAATTTGTAGACTATTTTGAGTCTACTACAGACTTCCTTGAGTTTACACTTGACTTTTCTTACCAACATATACATTTTCTGGATATTACTATCTCTATTGATGATGAGACAGGAATTAACACAAATATTTTCAGGAAGTCATGCTGGAAGAATGCCATATTACAATACAATAGTATGCATCCCAGACATGTTTTTAAGAATATTGTGAAAAATCAGTACACTAGGATTTCGAGGATATTTAGTAATGAATTGGAAAGAAATAGGCAACTTGGTATTATGAGTGATCTATTTTTAGCAAGAGGATATCCCGCTAATCTAATAGAGACCATTAATAGGGACTTTATGATAGTGGATGACACTATAGATCTAGTTATAGATGAACAATATCCTATTAAACAAAGTAAATCAAGGATTTATAACTCAAGACATATAGGGAGTTATAAAAATGCTAGATCAAATGTTCCATTTATAACTAGATATACTAATAATAACTATAATATCACAAATATAATAAAAAAGAATTGGAATATTTTAACGATTGACCCAGATATAAGAACTTTAGTAGGACATATACCTACATTTTGTTATAAGAACAGCAAGAACTTGAAGAGACTTATATGTGATGAAAAGTTAATTTTAGACCATATTAGTGATAACATCTTACAAGCAGGGACAAAGCCATGCAAAAAATGTAATATGTGTAAATGTATTACAAAAGATCTAGATTTTATTGTGCCTGGTTTAAACTATCAATATCAGTTTAAGACAAAGGCTACATGTGATACTACCAATGTGATATACCTAGCTACATGTCAAAAATGTGATGCATATTATATAGGCTTGACCTCAAGAAGATTAAAGGACCGTATTTATAATCATATTTATGAAATAAGGAAACAGATTCAAACCAATGCGCTGGCCAGACACATTAATAAATATCAAGATCATACTTTTAAATTTCGTGTAATAGAAATAGTTAAATCAATTAAAAAAAGAGGAAGATAATATGCTCCATTTAGAAAATGCTGAACTACAATGGATCCTGAGGCTTAAGGCTCATATAACACCAGGACTCAACAGTACAGTTAGCATAAAACCCGTTTTGGCATCACGATAACAGACCTTAGTGAATTTGAATACATCAGTGTCTATTAAAATATAGATTGTGATATATATTTATTCTTCTGTTACCATATATTATTGTTCTTAGCATTTTATATGTTTATTTATTGTAAGTAAATGGATATATTTATTGTAAATAGACATATATTTATATAGATATTTTTGATTATATATATAATTTTTAGGATGATAAGTGTGTTTTTAGATTCTCTAATATGGTCTGTCTCTAGCATATATTTAGAGTTAAAATAGAAAAAGTATACATCATTTCTTTCTATTTTTCTCAGGGTATGACACAAAATAGAAATCGTGTTTGTTATGAAAAAGGAATTCTTTAGACATTTATACTTCCATCACATTGAACTATTGATTCAGTCTTTTTACATATTTTGATATTACAGAATAGACAAGCATGAATATTTTATATTTATATTCTTTATTGGTTTCTTACTATGTATTTTTATATAAATATATGTTGAATAATGTTGATTGAGTAGGAATTAATTTATCTGAACATTTCATTTTTAAATGTGTTTTATAAGCATGGTCACCTTATTTATTAATTGAAATCTAATTATCTGAAAAGAGCAGTAAATTAAACAATTTCAAGATGTTCTTCATCTCACATTGCTGCAGTCCTTACACTTGGGTATAGCGCTGTCCTCGGTCGGCCCGAATACCAAAGTATATGGCTGACGTCGGTCATGGCGCATTAAACTGACGCCAGGACGTCAGGGTATAAATGCGCATGACCGACGTCATATCCTCAGTCTTTTTTGCCGCGTGGTCCGATGCAGAAGCAAATTTGCGAGTGCAGGTTGGCGTCCTGAGATTTTCCGAAACCGGAGTTTCAGACCGAATCAAAGTTGGCTAAGTACCCGTTGGAATATTTTGGTTTTTCTTGCCTCAGTATTTTACCGGATGTCAGAAAAAGTAAATAACTGTATTTCTTGTGGGAAACAGATACCACATAGGGATTACCATAACTTGTGTATACCTTGTTTAGGGCCTGAGCACGACGTTGTTGGGTGTCCTCTTGTGCTAGATTTAACAAACGCACTATAAAGAGGAGATTAGACTGTGCCAGGTTAGTCTTCGAAGCGGTGCAATTACAAAATGCCGCCGGATGCTCCGGCCCGCTACTCAAGAAACGCAAGGACAAAGCACCTAGGCCTAGGTTAGAAGAACCGTCCCGGACGCCGGTTCTTTAGAGGGCTCGCTGAGCCAGAGGCCCAAACAGAAGTTTCCTTAGAGTCCCAGGGAGAGACTTTATTGTTACAGGATGTGTCTTCTCAGGAGGTAGGCCAGGCTGCAGGGGCTTCTCAGGTAACTGTCCTTCCCTCTCTGCCTAAGGTGGTTAGGCCTTCCCCTACTGTTACCAAGGCTTCTTCCAGGGGCAGGCCAGGTTTAGCTGTAGCAGGTGTCTCTCCTAGTACTTCAGGCCCTGTGCCCAAGAGACATATGCTTAAGATGGCTGAAGATTTAATTACTATGATTAGGGGTTCTATGCCCCCTCCTGACAAAAGACCTAGGGTGGATCCTGAATTTGGGAATTTTGAACAGGATTCTGATGCTTCGGAGTCTTCGGCTGAAGATTTACAGGAGTTTTCTCATTATTCTGATTCTGATGTGGATGACACCACTCCTACTGCTTCTCCTCCTGAGGATTTTTCATTCTCAGAGACTCTCCATTCCATGAGGGAGCATTTTAAATGGGAAGGTCAGGATTTCTCTGATTCCAGGAAAAGACTTAGGGAATTTTGTTTTTACCCCAGCATAGGCCTTTAGCTATACCTCCTGTTCTTTCTGTGGTGGAAGATGTTTTTGCAGAGGCTTCTCTTAACCCTGATTCTTTACCTCCCGCTCCTGTTAAGCCGGACAGATACTATAGGGTGCCTGAAGCTCATAAGTATCTCTTTAAAAGCCCTAGGGCAGATCCAGAGACTGTTACTCAGGGACCTAAAGGGGTTAAGGCTTCTGTTGTTAAAAATCCAGTTCCTCCGGATAAAGAGGCAAGGGCTTTAGACAGATGGGGTAAGAAAGTTTATACTTCTTCAACTTTAGCCATGAGGGCTTTGAATTGTCAATTCCACATGCTGAGATATCAGATCTATCTTCTTTCACAGTTAAAGTCTAAGGTAGATGCTCTGGCAGAAGGTATTGAATGTAAGGAGTTACAAGATCTGGTGCATGTGTCTGAACAGGTGGGTAAGCATTCCTTACAATGTGGTTTTGATGCTGTACAGGCCTCTTCCAGGGTGGCTGCCACTGGTACTGTCATACGCAGGCACGCCTGGCTAAGGGATCAGAATTTAGCTGAGCATGTTAAGTCAAGGATTTTGGATGCCCCTTTGCAATCTGATGTGTTGTTTGGTTCCTGTTGAAGCAGTTTTAAAGAAAATGGAAGACAAAGCTAAATCTATGCACACTGTTAAAGATTTTTTACAGGTTCAACCTCCAAAGTTTAGTAGAAATTGGCCAAGCAAGGGGTGGACATATCCTTCTTATGATTCCCAGTCTAGGGGTAGGACTAGGCGTAGGGGCAGAGCCCAGGGCTCTTTTAGATCCAGGACAGGGGGCTCACCTGCACAGTCTTCAGGTGAGGGCAGGGGTCAGCCCTTTCATAGACAGACCCAATGACCTACCTTTTCAACTGCCAGAACCTTCCCGTCTGACAACACCTTTGGGAGGAAGACTGACACTTTTCAAGGAGAACTGGAGTTTAATTACCCAAGACAGATGGGTATTGGATATCATTCACCACGGTTACAGATTTTATTTCCATACCTTGCCACCTTTCAAGGGCATGCCAGACATTCCTCCTCAGCACAGATTAGAAGCTTACAGACAAATTTCTCTATTACTGCAGATAGGGGCCATACAACCGGTGCCTATGGCAGAAAGGGGCCTAGGATTTTATTCTCGCCTATTCCTAGTACCAAAAAAGGGGAACACGTGGAGACCAATTCTGGATTTGTCTACCCTCAACACCTTTCTGGACATTCCCAAGTTCAAGATGCTGACATTGCAACAGCTTTTACCTCTCCTGGGCAAAGATCACTGGATGGTAACTTTGGATCTCAAAGAGGCTTACCTTCATGTTCCTATCACTCTAAGCTGCAGGAAGTATCTGCTTTCGAGCTGGAAATTCACACTATCAATTCTCTGCATTGCCCTTTGGCTTATCTACTGCACCCAGAGTATTCACAAAGGTTCTGGCTCCAGTGATAGCTTTCTTCAGATTGAGAGGAATACAGATCTATCCTTATTTGGACGATTGCCTGATTCTGGCTCAAGGCAAGGACGAGCTTCTACAGCATTTAAAATATGTGATAGCAGTGCTAAGATGCCTGGGGTATTCTGTGAACAAAACAAAGTCCAGTCTAGTACCCTCTCAAGACATGTGCTTTCTGGGTGTGAGACTGAATACAGCAACCCAGATGGCCTTTTGACCCCGGACAAACAAAAGAATCTTTCCCTTTACTTCCAACAACTATCACACCAGTCCGGCTGACTGCAAGGACAGTCCTTCAAGCCTTAGGGTTCATGGCATCTTGTATTCTGGTGCTTCCCAATGCCAAACTGCATATGAGGAAGCTACAATGGTATCTCAAGAATCTATGGACACAGCACTGCCAGGATCTGGACACTGTCATTCCAATAATACCTTGCATCCAAAAGGAATTCTTGTGGTGGGCTCAGCAATGTCACCTAAACAAGGGACTTTCTGTGACCCGCCAGAGGCGAGTCAGATTCTAACAACAGATGCCTCGGAGAAAGCTTGGGCAGCTCATCTCAATGGAAAGTGGATACAGGACAAGTGGCCTGCCAGACTACAGCATCTACATATCAACCTGAAGGAGATGTTAGCAGTCCAGTTTGCATTAACAGCTTTCAAGGAATTACTTCTTCCAGGGCAGGTGTTGATTCTAACAGACAACACAACCGTCATGTGGTACATCAACAAGCAAGGGGGTACACATTCTTACCTCTATGCAGACAAGCAATGATTTTGTGGGACACTGCTCTCAGTTTACAACTAAATCTTCAGGCAAGGTTTCTGCCGAGTACAGAACTCCTTAGCAGATGTGTTAAGCAGACAAATCATGGATCCCCACGAGTGGAAATTGGATCCTCATGTATTTCAGCAATTAACAGTGTCATGGGGAACGCCAGACATAGATCTGTTCGCTTCTCCTCTAAACCACCAGCTGCCAAAGTTTTGCACAAAAGGATACACCAGGCAGCTTGGAAAGTGGATGCTCTTTCTTTCAGTTGGAAAAATCTTCATGTATATGCCTTTCCACCTCTTCCTCTACTTCTAAAGGTACTGCTAAAGGTAAGACAGGACAAACCAAGAATGATCCTGATAGCTCCAGATTGGCCCCGACAGCATTGGTACCCATTACTGAGAAATCTGATAAGGAAACCACCTTGGCCCTTACCTTGATTCCACACCTGTTGTCCCAAAAGGACGGTCATCTACTCAATGTCAAGCTTCACTCTCTTCATCTCACAGCATGGCATATCCTGTTTTAGCTCATAGCAGGGCTCAACTTCCTCAACAAGTTTTGAATGTGATTATGGAAGCTAGGAGACCTAGTACAAGGAAAGTGTATGCAGACAAGTGGAAGAGATTTTTGTTTTGGAGTGCAGCAAAGGATTTGGATGTTTCTGAGCCTAATTTGAGTGTGGCTCTTCAATATCTTACTGAGTTATTGGACAAGGGTTTGTCCTTCTCTTCCATTAAGATTCATGCTGCAGCAATTTCAGCTCACTATGACTGTGATCCACCTTTGTTTTCTCATTCTTTGTTCAAGCAATTTCAGAGGGGCAAAGAACATAAGACCTCCACGAAGAGCTCCTACTCCTGCTTGGGACCTCAATTATGTGTTGGAAAAACTCACTCTGCCACCTTTTGAGCCTGCAGCTACGGCTGAGTTAAAATATTTGTCATGGAAGACTGCTTTTTTGTTGGCCATTACCTCTGCAAGAAGGGTTTCTGAATTGCAGGCCCTTATGGCGGTTGAGCCTTTCTTGATTTTCCATAAGGACAGGGTATCTTTACGTACTAACCCTTCCTTTATGCCTAAGGTGGTTTCGAGTGTGTCTTTAAACCAAACTATTCATTTACCTACCTTTTATGCAGACCCCCAAAACAAGGGGGAAAAGATTTTGCATACTTTGGATGTACACAGGCAGTTACGCTACTACTTAGATAGGACTAAGAGTTTCAGGCAGTCTCAGCAGTTGTTTGTTTCTTTTGCTTTGGGTTCTCAGGGCAAGCCTGTGTCAAAACAAACTATTTCTAAATGGATTGGGTTTTGCATTGCCTTTTGTTATTCCCATCATGGCAAGGAGATTCCAACAGGGATTAGACCTCATTCCACTAGGGCTACTGCCACTTCTACAGCTTTTCTAAGGGAGTGGCAACTAAGGACATTTTGGAGGCAGCTACTTGGAGTTCAGTACATACTTTCTCTAAGCACTACCACCTTCCTCTCTAGTCTAAATCTAGGGCTGGTTTTGCCACTGCTATTTTACAGGGCATTTTGACAGCTCCTGCTTCTCTTTGATTTGCCATCCTCCCTTACCTCTGCTTTGGGAATCTACCCAAGTGTAAGGACTGCAGCAATGTGAGATGAAGAACATAGTACAGTTTTGTACCTACCATAAATGTAGATGTTCGAAGATCCACATTGCTGCAGTCCAATTTACCCTCCCTCCTTCCCCTCTGTGTTTGGGGGTGGTTCTGTGGTTAGGTTAGTACTTTATTATATAATTGTTAGAAGTTGTACATAGTTTGGGTGTAGGGGTGTTTAGTGTTTGGTGGTTTTTTGATTTTACCCTGTTTAGGGTCTTCTGACATCTGGGGCAAGAAAAGACTGAGGATATGACGTCGGTCATGATTTATACCCTGACGTCCTGGCGTCAGTTTAATGCGCCATGACCGACGTCAGCCATATACTTTGGTATTCGGGCCGACCGAGGACAGCGCTATACCCAAGTGTAAGGACTGCAGCAATGTGGATCTTCGAACATCTACATTTATGGTAGGTACAAAACTGTACTGTTCTAATTATGTAATTAAGATCCCTATAAGAATGTATGATTTTTCATTGTGAAATATGACCTGAAGAAGCATACTTGGTGTATGCGAAAGCGCTCGTTATTTCTTGTAATAAACAGAGTTTTTACTACATCGTGGTGATACTTGTTTGGTGTTCCTGAGACCAAACCCAGGGGCAACAGACCACAAAGACTACAGTCTCAGGGTATACACAGATCTAAACAATAGAGTGCTCCCACCTCAAAAACAGTGAGTGGTAAGCCACCCCCTTATGGAAAAAGTTCACAATGACTTGTCCTTCATCCTTCCCTGCCATGTCCAAGTACTTGCAACCCTAGGAGGAAAACTCACCCTGCATGCAAGAAAAATGAGAATACATTACCCAGGACTGATGGGTCTTAAACATTGTATCCCAGGGATACAGATTCCACTCCCACTCACTGCCAACACCAAGCGGATTGCCAGACCTTCCTCCAAACCAGTGGGCAGAGGCCAAAAAGCAAGTACTTTCTTTTCTCAGTATCAGGGCTATCCAACCTGTTCCAACATAACAAAGGGGACAGGGTTTCTACTCCAGACTGTTTCTGTTGACCAGAAAAGAAATCTCTTGGCGCCCTATCTTGGATCTGTCAATTCTCAACACCTTCCTGGTGGTACCAAAGTTCAAAATGCTTACACTACAACAGCTGCTTCCTATGCTAGCCAGTGCCTCCTGGCTGGTCACCCTAGAAGCTTATCTGCACCTACCCATAAGAGAATCTTGCAGGAAATATCTACGTTTCAGGGTAGGCTCTATGCACTCAGTTTTCTGCACTTCCCTTTGGCTTATGTACTGCGCCTAGGATATTCACAAAGTGCATGGCTCCAGCCATTGCATACTGCAGGCAGAGAAACATTCATATTTACCCATACTTGGATGATTGCCTTATTCAGGCGGACAGTCAGGAATTGCTATTTCAGCACCTGGCATTTGTAAAGAGACTCCTGACTTCTCTGGGGTATACCATCAATGAAAAGAAATCACATCTGGTACCCAGCCAAAAAATTGTATTCCTGTGAGCAAGCTTGAACACAACTTCCCAGATGGCATTCCTAACTCCAGAAAAGCAGGTTTATTTGACAAATTACTTCAAGGTACTGGCCACCCAAACCCAGCTATCTGCAAGAAAAATACTGCAAGCCCTAGGGTTCATGGCCTCATGCATTCTCCTAAATCCATATGCAAGACTACATATGAGGAAACTTCAATGGTACTTAGTCTCTAGTGTCAACATTCTCAGGACCTGGAAACACTGATTCTTATCATTCTTTGCCTAAGGACAGAGTTCCTTTGGTGGGCAGAGGCCTGCAACCACAACAAGGGACTCCCTTTCACTCAACCCCCCCCCCCACCACCCAAACCTTGACAACAGATGCATCAGACTATGCATGGGGGGCTCACATGGCAGGCATATGGAGCCCAGGACAAATGCACCTGCATATCAATCAAAAAGAAATGTTAGCTGTACAGAATGCACTGACAGCCTTCAAATACCTTATCCTTCCAGGACAACTCTTAATAAAGGCAGACAACACAACAGTCATGTGGTACATAAACAAGCAGGGGGAACTCATTTCTACCCACTCTGCAGGTTAGCAATGGCTCTATGGAACACAGCCTTGAGCAACAATGTGCACCTGCAAGCTCAATTCCTGCCAGGCAAACAAAATTCACTGGCGGATGACTTAAGCAGAAATCTAATGGACCCACATGAGTGGAAACTGGAACCCAACTCACTCAAGCTTCTAATCCACAGGTGGGGTACATCAGAGGTGGACCTCTTTGCTTCCCTCTAAAACCATCAATTGAGCAAATTTTGCACCAGAACTCCCCACAGCCAAGCATGGAAAGTGGATGTCCTATCCTTTACATGGGAAAACCTCTCAATCTATGCCTTTCCCCCTCTGCCCCACCTCTTGAAAGTACTACTCAAAATCAAACAGGACAAGCCAAGGACAATCCTTATTGCACCACACTGGCCACTCCAGCACTGGTACCCACTTTTACACAGTCTGACAACAGTGCCACCCTGGCACCTGCATCCATTGCACCTGCTGTCCCAGCAAGAGGACCAGATTTTGCATCCTCATTTGCAAACCCTGAACCTAGCAGCCTGGCTCATTCCCCTGAATACATCACCAGCAACCCTCAGCAAACAGGTGCTGGATGTCATCTTTGATGCCAGGAGGCCTAGTACTAGGAAATCCTATTCAGAAAAGTAGAAAAGATACTGTTCTTGGAGCTAGTCTCAGAGAAGGACACAGCCATGCCCACCTTACCTCAAATCCTAGATTATCTAGTAGAGCTACTCCACAATGGCCTGTCCTTCTCATCAATTAAGATTCATGCCTCTGCCATCTCAGGGATATTGCACACTTTAAATAAAAAAAGCCACTCCTCTTGTCTTACCCTCTGGTCAAACAGTTTCTGCGGGGAGCTAACAATTTAAGACCCCCTAGGAGAGCTCCCACTCCTGCCTGGGACCTTAATTTTGTACTAGAGAAGCTCGTGCTTCCCCCTTTTGAGCCTGCTGCTACAGCAGAGTTAAAATTCCTCTCTTGGAAAACAGCCTTACTTCTAACCATCACTTCAGCAAGAAGAGTGTCTGAGTTACAGGCCCTTAAGGCTGTGGAACCCTTCATTATCTTCCATGCGGACAGGGTTTCCCTCAAGACTAATCCATCATTTATGCCCAAGGTGGTCAACCAATGCATCCATTTACCAACCTTGTTTTGTAACCCTCAGAATAAAGGGAAAGGATCCTGCACTCCTTGGATGTGCACAGACAGCTTAGGTTCTACCTGGACCGGACTAAACCTTTCAGAAAATCTGACCAGCTGCTAGTCAGCTTTGCTACAGGGGCAGAGGGCAAGGCCATTTCAAAGCAAACCATCTCCAAATGGATAGCACACTGCATCCATTTCTGCTACAAGCGCCATGGAAAACCTACCCCACAGGGGAAATGAACCCATTCCACTAGGGCTACCTCAACCTCTACAGCATTTCTCAGGGGAGTCCCTACCAGGGACATCCTGGAAGCTGCAACCTGGAGTTCAGTACACACCTTCACCAATCATTACCACTTACCTATCTTTTCTAAATCCAGAGCTGTATTTGCTACAGCAGTCTTAAAAGGCCTGCTAGCCAGCCCTAATACTTGACTGCCTCAACCCTTCCTCAGCTTTGGGAATCAACCCAAGTGTGATGACTGCAACAGTGAAACACGAAGAACATAGTACAGTTGTGTACACTTACCATAAATGTAGATGTTCGAGTATTCACTGTTGAAGTCCTGATTACCCTCCCTCCAGCCCCCTGACTTTTCCATACTTTCTACCTTATCCTCTTTTTTGGCCATACCTTATGGCAGTGGTATTTACTTTTTACTGGAGGTGTTCCACACCATGTAATTGCTTCCTGTTTTTGGGGGCTCCTGATGTCTGGGGCAAGAAAAACTGATGTAATGGTGTCGGCTGCATGATGTTCATCATGTTACCCTGCTGCAGTGATCACACTTGGGTTATCCTGTCGTTGGGCGGTCCCGTAGTCGGCCTGAGTTCCAAAGTCTTGGTCCGGCGTCGGTTGCTGTCACTTCTTCCCTGACGTCAGTGCGCCGGGGTATATAAGAGGCATCCGATGCCATTTTCTTCAGTCTTTCTTGCTGCGCGGTGCCCGAAGCAGAAGCAGTTCGCAAGTGCCGGTCGGCCGACACCTGAGATTTTTGAATCGAGTTTCAGTCCGAAGTCTTCAAAGCTAAGTACCCCATTGGGGAACCTTTTCTTGCCTCAGTCCGATGTCAGAAAAAGTTAACAATTGTATTTCTTGTGGGAAGCAAATACCTCATAAGGACATTCATTCTTATTGTATACCTTGCCTAGGCCCAGACCACAACGTCACCTGTTGTCGGTTTTGTGCTAGGTTCAATAAGCGAACAAAAAGCGATGCTTTGATTTCGCTCAACACTACTTCGGTAGGAAATTTAATTATACTATGCCGTCGGAGCAACCGACTACCGGCATGCATAAAAAATGCAAAGATAAAGACAGGCAGCCTAGATCCAAGCCAGACTCCGAGGCCTCTGCTGGGCCGGTCACCAGTTCTCCGGTTTTCAGTGAGGCGCCTACGCAGCCCCTGACGACCACAGAATTGGAATCCCAGACCGCATTGGATTCTCAAGCAGAGAGTACTAGGCCAAGGCAGCCATTTTCTTTAGCCCCTACCGACACCATTGCAGAAGGAGAAACCGGTGCTGTGGAAACACCTTCGGTTACAGAAGGTGTCTTTAGACCGACTACTCTCACCATAAAATCTTATGCTAAGCTTAAGACTCCTTTAAAACCTAAAAAGACTGTACATCAGTCTCCAGTTCAAGGCCCCATGCCTAAGAAACAGATGCTTAAGGTGGCTGAATATTTGATTACTCTGATCAGGGGTTCCCAACCCCCCCCCCCCCAGACAAAAGGCCAAGACAAGAGGAGGATTATGCCTCCTCTGATCAAGTTTTTATTTGCTCAAACTCCTCTGAGGAACAGGATTACTCCTTTCCCCCTTATGAAGATTCTGATGCTGAAGATTCCATTCCCTCAGCATCTCCCCCTGAAGACTATTCTTTTGGGGAAACCTTACATACCATGAGGGAAAATTTCCACTGGGAAGGTCAGGATTACTCCGACTCAAAGAAAAGGCTCCGAGAGTTTCTTTTACTTCCCCAGCACAGATCACTTGCTATCCCTCCAGTTTTAGATACTGTGGATGATGTTTACTTAGAATCTAGTCTAAATACAGATTCTCTGCCTCCTGCTCCAGCCAAACCAGACAGATATTATAGAGTGCCTGACTCACACAAATTCCTTTACAAAAGCCCTGTTGCTGACCCAGAAACAATCTCCCAGGGTCCCAAAGGGGCTAAGGCTTCTATGGAAAAAAACCCTGTGCCCTCTGAAAGGGACTCCAGAGCACTAGATAGGTGGGGGAAGAAAATTTACACCTCAGCTACTCTAGCTATGAGAGCATTAAATTGTCAATTTCACATGCTGAAATATCAGCAATTCCTAATGTCTCAATTAAAACAAAAGATGAGCACACACTCTCAACAGTCTGAATTGAAGGAAATGCAGGATCTGTTGCATGCAGCTGAACAGGTTGGCAAACATACTTTACAATGTAGATTTGATTCCTTGAAGCTTCCTGTAGAGCATCTGTTACTGGGTCTGTTATACGTAGGCATGCTTGGTTAAAGGAACAGACTCTGCCGGATCATGTTAAAGCAAAATTACTACATGCAACTTTACAGCAGGATGTCTTATTTGGTGTTAAAGCAGAAGAGGTTTTAAAGAAAATGGAGGATAAGGCAAAGTCTATGCAGAGAGTCAAAGATTTCTTACAGGTGCAACCCCCTCGCTTCAGCAGAAATTGGCCAACAAAAAATTGGTCCTTTCCAGCTTCTGACAGACCACAGAGGGGTAAATACAAACGCCCAATGGGCAGAGGTCAAGCATAAATCCCTTACAAACCTCGCCAATGGGGCACTGCAACACAGAAGGGAGGAGAAGACAGGCCTTAAACTACTAGAAGACAAACACAATGACTTAACCCTCAAACTGCCAAGCAAAACTCGCTTGGCAGCTCCCTTGGGAGGAAAATTAGCACTTTTTGCAAACAACTGGCGCATCATCACAAAGGGCAAATTGGTCCTAGACATTATCTCACAAGGATACAGATTCCATTTCCACATCTTGCCAAGAATAAAAGGAATGCCAAACCTGCCACAAAATCAATGGGCAGAGGCACAAAAACAAATTGCAGCTCTGATGAACATGAGAGCCATTCAGCTGGTACCTACAAAGGCGCAAGGCCAAGGATTTTACTCAAGGCTCTTTCTAGTCCCCAGAAAGGACAATGCATGGAGACCCATTCTGGACCTTTCAATTCTAAACACCTACTTGCAAGTACCCAAATTCAAGATGCTAACACTAGAGCAACTTCTTTCCATGTTGGGCAAGAAGGCTTGGCTAGTAACGTTGGACCTCAAGGAGGCATACCTGCATGTCCCTATCAGACAAAATTGCAGAAGATACCTCCATTTCATTGCAGGTTCAACTCATTACCAATTCTCTGCACTGCCTTTTGGCTTATCTACTGTGCCCAGGGTCTTCACAAAATGCCTGGCACCAGTAATTGCATACTGCAGACAAAGAGGAATTCAAATATACCCATACCTAGACGACTGCCTCATCCAAGCAGAAAGCAAGGACATTCTCTTACAACATCTGGCATTTGTCAAACACCTTCTAAGTTGCCTAGGGTACACAGTAAATGAAAAGAAATTAAAACTAGTGCCCTCACAGAACATGACATTCCTGAGTGCCAGCTTGAATACAACGGCCCAGATGGCTTATCTCACGCCAGACAAGCAACTACAGCAAACTCAATACTTCAAAATAATGGCAACAAAAACCCAACTCCCTGCAAGAAAAATTCTGCAGGCCTTGGGATTCATGGCATCTTGCATACTACTAATACCATTTGCAAAACTGCATATGAGGAAATTACAATGGTACCTGAAAAGCGTATGGACTCAACACAGCCACAGCTTGGAAACAATGATACCTCTCATTCCCTGCCTTCAACAGGAGTTTCTATGGTGGTCACAGGCATGTCACCTCAACAAGGGTCAGCTTTTCACCTTACCCCCAGCCAGGCAAACTATGACAACAGATGCATCGGACTATGCCTGGGGGGGCACACATGGCAGGACAGTGCTTTCAAGGCAGATGGACTGCAGATCAAAGATATCTGCACATCAATCAAAAAGAAATGCTAGCTGTACAGAATGCTCTGACAGCCTTCAAGGACCTCTTACATCCAGGACAACTTATTATAAGAACAGACAATACCACAGTAATGTGGTACATAAACAAGCAAGGGGGTACACACTCCTACCCTCTATGCAGGCAAGCAATGACCTTGTGGAACACAGCACTGACTTACCAAGTTCAATTACAAGCACAGTTCCTACCAGGAAGAAAGAACACTTTGGCAGACGACCTAAGCAGGAACATCATGGATCCCCACGAGTGAAAACTGGATCCACAAGTATTTGCAATGATAACTCAAAAATGGGGGTGCCCGGACATAGACCTGTTTGCCAACCCCCAAAACTTTCAGCTACCAAAATTTTGCACAAGGACATTCCACCATCAAGCTTGGAAAGTGGACACACTCTCATTCAGTTGGAAAATGTTGACAGTATATGCCTTCCCTCCACTGCCCCTTCTAACAAAGGTGCTGCTGAAAGTCAGAATGGAGAGACCACAAATGATACTTATTGCCCCAGACTGGCCACGCCAGCACTGGTACCCACTACTAAGGAACATGGCCCACGGCCCACCATGGATTTTACCACAAATTCCTCATCTGCTCACACAGCAAGACAGTCAGATTCTACACAGCCAGCTCAAGACCTTAAATCTGGCAGCATGGCAAATCACCTAAACAACCAGCCAGCTCCTCTTTCACAAGCTGTTATGGATGTCATTCTGGAGGCCAGGGGGCCCAGCACCAGGAAAGCCTACTCAGACAAATGAAAAAGATTTTGCACCTGGAACCAAGCTAAAGGTCAAAATCCCCTTGAGCTGGACATACCTCAGATTCTACAATATTTAACTGAGCTGTTGCACAAAGGACTTTCCTTTTCATCTATTAAAATCCACGCCTCAGCTATTTCAGCTCACTACAGCATGGATCCTCCCTTATTTTCACATCCACTTCTAAGGCAGTACCTCAGAGGGGCCAAAAACATAAGGCCTCCCAGGAGAGCACCAACGCCAACTTGGGACCTCAATTTTGTTCTGAAAAGCTTACACTTCCACCTTTTGAGCCAGCTTTCTCAGCTGATTTAAAGTTTATATCATGGAAAACTGCCCTGCTGCTAGCAATTACTTCAGCTAGAAGAGTCTCAGAGCTATAGGCACTAATGGCAGTGGAGCCTTTCCTCATTTTTCATCAAGACAGAGTCTCTCTACTAACTAACCCCTCCTTTATGCCAAAGGTGGTTACCAGTGTGGCTCTAAATCAAACCATCCATTTACCCACTTTTTTCCCAAATTCACAGAACAAAGGTGAAAGACTCCTGCACTCCTTGGACATTCACAGACAACTACGTTACTACTTGGATAAAACAAAGGCTTTCAGAAAATCTGACCAGCTCTTTGTATCATATGCTACAGCATCACAAGGAAAGGCTGTCTCAAAACAGACCATTTCAAAATGGATAGGACATTGCATACCTTTTTGCTACACCCATCATGGAAAACCAGTTCCTGCTAGCATAAGGACCCACTCCACCAGGGCAGCAGCTACATCTACAGCCTTCCTCAGGGGGGGTGCCAACCAAGGATATTCTGGAAGCTGCAACTTGGAGTTCAGTACACACCTTCACCAAACACTATCACTTACCACTATACTCTAAGACTAGAGCTGGCTTCGCCACTGCAGTTTTGCAGGGCCTACTAGCCTCTTCTAACCCTGTTTGATTCCACGTCCCATCCTTAGCTTTGGGATTCTACCCAAGTGTGATGACTGCAGCAGGATAACACGATGAACATAGTACAGTTTTGTACCTACCATAAATGTAGATGTTCGAGTGTTCACCCTGCTGCAGTCCAGGTTACCCTCCCTCCATCCCCTCTAATCTAGCTGAAACCTTTCTATGCCTTTAAATCTGATACAACCTTTGTGGTGTATTTGCTTATAGCTGGAAGTATGCTTTGTTTGTGCTTCACTTTTATTTTTTGATACTATGTAGTGACCTCCTATTGGGGGGCACCTGACATCTGGGGCAAGAAAAACTGAAGAAAATGGCGTTGGATGCCTCTTATATACCCCTGGTGCACTGACGTCAGGGAAGAAGCGACAGCAAACGACACCAGACCAAGACTTTGGAACTCAGGCCGACTGCGGGACTGCCTGACAACAGGATAACCCAAGTGTGATGACTGCAGCAGGCTGAACACTCGAACATCTACATTTATGGTAGGTACAAAACTGTACTTTTTATACCCCTGATGACCTGACGTCATGAAAGAGGTGACAGCATCTGACGCAGAAATCCCAAGACTCTGGTATTCGGCTGACTGAGGGCTGCCTGCAGGCAGATAACCCAAGTGTGATGACTGCAACAGTGAATACACTCGAACATCTACATTTTTGGTAAGTGTACACAACTGTACTTTCTGTGGATCTTGACACAAATACCAGTGACAATCAAGAAGCTAAGAAATGAAAGCTGCAATGAAGGATGACAAAGAACTGCAGGTATTATGTTAAGCCATAAGGTCAGGATAGCCAAGCAGAACAAGCAATGTCATTCACTATTCAATCTATATAACACATTCATAGAGGAATGCTCCTGCTTTCAGGATCTGTTATTCATTTCAGAAGTGATAGAGATATCCATGTCAGCTAAAGGATCAAATTCTACTAAAGGTGCACGAATTACATTTAACATTGTCTAATACAAAAGGCAAATAGAGCAGACGTTGAAAGATTGTATCCCTGTCAAATGTGTAGGGAACAAAATCAGAAAAGGAAGTGATGCCTCATGAGTTACCAACATTGCTTTGGATGAATGTGGGGGAAAGTATGAAGTGACTTATTTCAGCATAACAGCTATCGTTTTGTACTGTGGTGAGTACTGTTTAACTATCTAAAGTTATTGAACTCAATGACATACTCAATGTTTGCAAGATATGGAATACCAGAACATGTGATATCAGAAAATGGTCCAAAGATTATATGATAAGAGCTAACAGTGTCAGATAATGGTCCACAGTTTATATGCCAGTAGATAAAGTTTTCTAAAGCATGGGAATTGAACATGCTGCATTGAGTCCACTGTGTCTGTGATCCAGTGAGCAAGTCAAGCGCTTTATTCATACTGTAAAGAATATTCTGAAGAAATGTGATGTCATCAAGTCAAATGGACTGCTGTCATTACTAGAGTACGAGAATACTTTGATACAAGCAGTAGGACTGCCTCCTTCACAGTTATTGAGGATAAGAAGGCTGAAATCAAAGCTCCCAGCACCATTTTATGTAGTGCTAGGAAGCAAAATGCAAGTAACAGAGCTTTTACAGAGATGACAACTAAAACATGTGTTATTTTGACTGCACTGCTAGGATTTAGTCATTTTTGGTGGTACTGGATCAGAACTTACTCTGAAAAGCAGGAGTTTGAAATAACTGTGCTAGTTCATTACCAAAATCAAAGCTTGTTCTTGGAGATGACATGCAGTTGTACAGATGCAACTGGATACATTTATCGAAGATTCTGAAAATGTCCATCTGTGTAAGTCAGACAAATGGATCCAGTAAGACGATGTCAGGAAATTAGTGGTACTATCATGGAACCCGTCTTGGGCTACCATGAAACTAGCATGTATAGACTCTAGTAGTAAGCCATCTACTGAAATGTTATCTTATGTATGCCATGCTGCTGCTAAATAGAATGGTGTAGAACTAGAAAAGTACAATTGCTAATATACTCTGATCTGATCTGGCCTGTTTATTGACAGCCAACCCATATCTGTCTACATCAACCTCAGAATTTAAACTGTCATCCAGATGCACCCATCAACAAGCCCACTAGTCAAGACACTGTGGCTTGCAAGCTAAATCAGAATCTGCAAATTCTGAAAAGTAAACATTTTTGCAATACGCAAGCCCCCTCTCCACCCCCCCACACTCCTCCTCACAACTTCTGCTGCTTGTATGTATGAACTATAAACTTACACCATCATCAAAAGGGAAACAATCTGACCAATATGCAAGATTAAGAAAAGTTACTGAAGGTATTGGCATGCTAGCAAACTTGCAAGCCGCAGTGGTACAGCGGGTAGCATTGTTGCCTCACAGCAAGAGGTTCTCCTGTTCGATTCTCAGCTGGAGTGCCTTCTGTGTGGAGTCTGCATGTCCTCCCCATGGTCGAGTGGCCTCTGAAAGACATGCGTGAATGGGCGTGCCTTTGCTGAAGGTTGGGCGTCAGGCTGGCAACTCAGCACCATAAAAATCTACTGCCAATCATTAGCAGACTGGAGTGTCGCTGTGGCAACCCGTAACCGGGAAAAGCCGAAAAGACAAACATCGGCATGCTAGCAAACTTAATACATAGAAATAAAATAAAAACTGTGTTAAATCCAAGATGCTTTACATGGAATTGAAAATTTACTGCAAAATGAGTGTTTTTATCTTGAGACTTCATCAGACTTATTCAGGCCTACTCACTGTGCAGCAAATTTTCCCTGCATAGTATCCTATATTTAGCAGATGGTATGTGAACGTATACCTCTGTGATAATAATCAGCAAGTTGGCTCTTGACTTTTTTTCTTATTAGACAAGGAGACCGTGAGAGAAACTTGGTTTTACACTTCTTGACAGGTTGTCCACCGAGTAAAAGGAATGCAGCCATATACTCAGCATGGTAGACTCATCAAGAAACCATTCTAATAAAAGGACAGAACATAGTGTTTCTAGTTAAAAGTTCATCCTGTTGGGTTTTCTCACATGTATCAGACTAGTGTGTAGGTCATCACAGTATATTGATAAGTTTACAGAATTTCTGTGTGCATGTATATACCGTATAGTAGTAGAGGGGTGTCTTTTTAATTATGATAAAAATGATATTTCACATACCTGATATGATTCGTAGTACAGGTTTAAGAGATAGAAGTAATATGGGATGTGATTCATCTGATGAGGTGGGGTTCAACAATTCTGACTAGAGAGTCATTGAAGAAACAGTTTTGTCTCTGGTTTCTTAAGGCCTACATGAATCACCCTGTCACGTTAAATGTTAATGTCACTTTTCTTACAGATTCAGCAGTATTTCATTTTCCTTTTTCTTCCCAAAGAATATCTTAACATAAATAGTGTGCATATTTTTAAGTATTGCTGGGGTGTTTTTTGCACAAGTAATTATGTTGTGTCTGAAACCAAGTGAGTAACTGAAGAAAGACTAATTTTGGATTTACTTACTCTTTTTTCACTTTTAATTTCTTTTTACACAGTTTCAGCTTCCAAGACAGAAGTGAAATAACAATGTTAATAGCCTGAAAATACAGCCTGGAGTGTGAGAAGATGGAAGATGTTTATGATTCAAACCATATATTTTGATTGGATTATTCTTAAAATCTGAATATTTTGATGATGTGATTAAGCTGTTTATACACATTATTGTTCTTGTATTATTTTCAATAATGAGAAAAAGCTGACTAGGATACGATTAAGTAGTAATGACTAAGGTTATAATGAAGCCAGGGTGAAGGCCATACATGGGAGAAGAAGAAGAATTCTTGCAATGGAATTATAGACTTCTGAAGATAGTAACATGTTGCTGATTGCTTAGTGGGTGATGATAATATTTCCCAAACACGTGCGATATTTTCCTGAACAATTATGCATGGAAATAGATTAGCTATACTTATACAGTAAACTCTCAGTAAACCGGAAGTCAAGCAACCGGAACTCTCAAGTAACCAGGAAAAAAAATCGAAGACATACAGTACGATTTTCATGTGTTTCACTTTTCTGCCCCCCTCCCCCCACAGTAACATACCTTACATTTTTAAAGTTTTAAACAGGAAGATAGGAATAAATTCCCTCTCTCCCCAACCTAAGAACAAGTCAAACCAAACAAATAATATAGGGTACAGTGTTAGTCAGGTCTGTTTTTAATACTAACTCTCAAGCAACGAGAAACTATACAGTTGTCCGGCATCTACCAATCCCCATGGGTGCCAGTTAACTGAGAGTTTATAACATTTTAAGATTATGTCATACTTTGTATATTTTATATGTTGGAAACCTTCTCTATTTTCTTAAGATGTATGACATTAAGATTTGATCATGATCACCATGGAATCACTTTTAATGTATATATTATCCAAGCTTTTATTGACATCATGTTTTTTATATTAATTACATATGACACATTGCATTGACATTATGCTTATTATTTTGACATTATTTTATTAGGCATTTTAAATGTAAGAATCTTTATAAGTCTCAGTTGCACAATGCATGAATGTTAGTTTATTGTGAATGAGATGTAATTAAAAGATTGGTTAAAATGATTGGTACTGTACCACAGAACATAAACTCAGCCCACTTCAAGGAAATTAGGCTTTTTTCTTTTACTGAGAATTTTGGCAGCTGTTTCTGTACTTTCCTGAAGGATTTTATGCAAGCAGAGCTGATTATTAATTGTCATGGCTATGTGCTGGTTTTCTTATTTTGGTTAATCATATCTACTTATATAATGGATTTGACAGTTTTGGTGGGGTTACAAAGATAATGATATACTGTCAAGTACTTCTAAAGCTATTATTTTGAAAATGGAATTGGAATGCTAGCTGAATATCAATTATAAGATTTAGTATTTGAACTGCACATTTGACTGAAGTTACAAGATTACGTTGCGATAAATGATTGCAGGTGTTCTTCAGTGGAATCATTGCAGTATAACAAGAGGAGTCTCTCCTTAACTTTTCAGGCACTGAAAGTACTCATGCAGTGAACAAGATCTTTCATTCAGCAAAAAGAGTCTGCAATAACAATATCTAGATTCAGAAATAAGATTGCTGGTTTTAATAATTGGCTTCACAATGTTGCCATTTACAGGCATTCACTGCTTATCCACTCAATGAAATGAGATTCACTTCATCTTGATTAGCAGGTGACAGATCCTCCTCTTCCCAAGAGGGTGGGTTCTGAACAGAAAATGTCTTCCTCCCTTAGTGTCTTTCTAGACAAAGACAGGTTGTTTGATTTTATTCAACAGCCTAAACAAGACACTGAAGTGAAGGTAGTGCTCATTAGTGCTGTATTAGTCATAACAAAAAAGGTAATTTTTGAATGTTTTCCTGGGCCTGTAATGTGTGAAGATGTACTGTGTCACAGTGAGCTAGTTCAAGGATTCATCTAGTATCACATGAATTCTGGAATTTAAGGGCTATCTATCACTGTTTTTGAGCAAACATAAAAACACGTCATTTGCATACATAAAACCTTAAATGGCTAATGTTAGATGCCAACCCAGATGAAGAAATAATAGCAAATACAATTATTAAAACAGAGATGCAAGTGTTTTCCATTTTATTATCCCACAAAAACATGATGAATTACTTAATAAATTGACAACTTTAGCGGCTGATTGACAGACATCTTATTCACTGCACAGTCATTCTCATACAAAATGTTGAAATAAAACTTTTCAGAGATGACATTTGCAGCAGACAGACTGTTGTAATGTACATATTTAAAACAGAGATCCTGAGTGTCATCATGGAATGTAGATCTGACAAAGCAGCACTTGTAAAAATAGTAACTATTCTTATTCAGCTGTTAGTTCGAGAAAAAATTAGTTTCTGTAACTTTTAACTTATGTTGTAATTATTTGTTTTACAGTGTGGGGCTGATTGCACTCATTTTTCTTTTGTTTTGTTTTGTTATACCATTGTTTTTAAATGCTTCATTGGAGTTTATGTGGTAATGAAAATTCTTCAAATGAATAAATAAGTCTTGGGATGAGGAACTGCTTTAGAATTTCTTGAAAATCTTATCAGTAACGGATAGTGGAAGGGCAACATTTCATAACCAAACTTTAAGAACCATCCATTTCTTTAATGTGAAACCGGAAGGCATACTTAATGAGGTTTACTGCTGCAAATGCACCTTATAAAATGAATACAGTGCATGTTGCTGCCACACCCACCAGACCTTTAGCTGCTGTCATTTAAGCACTGGACATCAACAATCTCTTAAACACGAACCTATGCGATTTGAAATGAACAATAAATTTTGGAGAGTAGTGTACAACACTGATGTCTATGTCTGTACAAGGCCATGTGCAGGCCCCTCATGCCCACCCTTAGCATGTTAAGATGCTGTCTTTAGCTCCCAGTTTGCGACTGCCCTACCAGCACTGTCCATTCAAATTCTTACTTGGTAGCAAACTCATGTAGAACTAAAGTTTTTGTTTGTGAGACTGATTTGTTGTCCTCCTCCTTTTTGCTAATGCCATCCAGATGAACCCATTCGTTAGTGAACAATTATGTTTCCTATGAACTTGCCAGCACTACTTTGTCACTCTCCACTGACATTTAATGTCTACCTGAGCATGTAGGAGGAAGAACCTTTAGCCACTCCCCCCTTGACACCACTCATTTAGGTTGCTATTTTGGAAGCTTATAAACATCCTTACACTAGGTCTTCTACCACCAGTCAGCCATCCTAGGATACATAATGCCCTCTCCTAGTACTGTGTCAAGAATCTCCAGCATCTGACTAGACTTCCACCAGCAATCAAAAACTTGGGCGGTTGTTAAAGTAGAAGTGCATCAGCAGAACTAGAGTACAAAGAAAAGTGAACATGTAAAGACATTTTGTATTAAGGCAGGTGTTACGTATGCAGAAGCTCATGTGAAAATGCAGGTAACCAGGTAAGCATGAACTGTTAAAACACAACAATTATAAGTTATGGTACAAATTAAGTAGTTAAGGTTGCACAAGAACACTACTAGAATTAGAAGCAGTAGGCTTCCAGAGAAGTGAAGTAAGATTTAAAGATGGAATATAAACAATATAATTAAAGGCAGACAATACTGAGTTCCTCTGTGGGAAAGTATTTAGCAGAAAAACATACAAAGCCAAAAGCATACACATAAATATTAGTGAATCTAATCTGATAGTAACATATGAATAAACGGATAAGCTTAAAAGTGCTGCACCAGTTTGGAAAAGAAGATAGAAGAAATTAGAAAAGTAGTGGGGGGGAGGCAAATGGGGCACACACTGTAAGGGCAAGGTGTTAAGGGGCAGAGTTGGGAGATGCTGATCTGGACAGGGCTGCAAGACTGAAGAACGTGAGTGCCTTACTTGGTGAGTAGTATAACTTATGTAACCTACTGGATTTGTAGCAAATGGGTTGGTATAACTTTAAAAGAATGATTAGTACTGAACCTTTTTTTTTCTTTGATCATAAACAGGAGTGCATACTGGGGATGATAGCTGAAGCTACTCAGTGCAATAGAAGAGTTCCAAATTGGAAAGGAACTTTTATTATTATTACCATTTTTTGTATCAGGGAGAACAGCCCTGGCTACTCACTGAGTTCAGTAGAGGTGCACCAGATCAGGAAACTTGCACTGGACACTAGATGAGGTTGGAGGAAATGATATGGAAGATGATGTATAGAGTGAAATTAAATGAGGTCCATAAGTAATAAGGGCTATGTAGTAAGAAACAAAAGAAGAAAGGCACTATGAGAAGATTAACAGATTAATGAAGGTCATTCGTTTGTCAAAGGACATGTAGTATACAGAATGTTTGTCCCTGAAAAGCAATAGTAAACTATCCCAGGATTGGTGTGCTTTCCACTATCTTCTAAAATTAATACCATATAGTACCAGGAATAAGTATCCTAAGTTTTAAGATGTATTGTACATACATTTTCTGTCTTCTCTCTTTTCTTTACTTTGATAATAAACTATTGCAGCAATGTCATGCTTTGTAAAAGCTTCTAAAGTTAATACTATTTAATAGCAAATTAATGTTTGCTACCTTCTAAGAAATATTTTAAACTATTCCAGGAATGTCAAGCTTTGCAATAGCATCTAATGTTAATACTATATAGAAAAAAAAATGAATGTATCCTGTCTTCTAAAAAATATTGAAACTCCACAAAAATCGACAAACTATTGACTAATAAATCCAGTAGTACAATAACAAGTGCCGAACCACCGTTGATTAAAATCCAAAGTTTTATTATGAAATAGTGAAATGGTAAGCGCTTTCGGCTATGTATACTAGCCTTCATCAGACAATTTAAAACGCACATTGCATCAGTTTTAAACCTTGTGGCATATTAGCAGTTATCTAATTAGCCAATAGTAATGCAACTCATTAATATTCAACATCATTATGAACTTACTCAACATAAACATTCTCAGCATAAAAATACAGTTGTATATGATGTATTTCTGCTATTAAAAAATCCAAATATACTGTATATGTATTTTAGATATATGTTTTTAAACTAATGCAAATTAATTAATATGAAAAATATAAAAATCTGCTGAATAAAAAAAATATAAAAATATGTTTGTTAATTAAGTATATAATAATTGCTAAAACAATATTTATGTAAGCTGAATTTGTAACTGTAAATATCATTTATTAAAAGCTCTTAAGTTTTAATATGCTAGTGATGGAGATGGAATCATTTAATCCTGGAAATTGTGTGGCATTTAAATAAACCTGCCACCAATATTCTTTGGACTCTAAAATTAATTTCCATGGACCTCTCCTAGGGGATGGCCAGACTTGTTCTAATATTATGAAGACAAATTTATGTGTATCATTATGTAATATATGCCTGAATAAAGCATTGTTAGTTGATTTTCTAGTAATATCATGGACATGTTCGTAAATGCGTTGTTGGAAATGGAAATTAATTTTAGAGTCCAAAGAATATTGGTGGCAGGTTTATTTGAATGCCACACAATTTCCAGGATTAAATGATTCCACCTCCATCACTAGCATATTAAAACTTAGAGCTTTTAATAGATGATATTTACAGTTACAAATTCAGCTTACATAAATATTGTTTTAGCAATTATTATATACTTAGTTAATTAATTAACAAACATATATTTTTATATATTTTTTTATTCAGCAGATTTTTATATTTTTCATATTCATTAATTTGCATTAGTTTAAAAACATATATCTAAAATACATATACAGTATATTTGGATTTTTTAATAGTAGAAATACATCATATACAACTGCATTTTTATGCTGAGAATGTTTATGTTGAGTAAGTTCATAATGATGTTGAATATTAATGAGTTGCATTACTATTGGCTAATTAGATAATTGCTAATATGCCACAAGGTTTAAAACTGATGCAATGTGCGTTTTAAATTGTCTGATGAAGGCTAGTATACATAGCCGAAAGCGCTTACCATTTCACTATTTCATAATAAAACTTTGGATTTTAATCAACGGTGGTTCGGCACTTGTTATTGTGCTACTGGATTTATTATTCTAAAAAATATTGTATGTCAAAGTCTTGTCCTTACGTTTTTGTCTATAATAAATTGTTCTCTTGGAGCTTTTCTCCCCGGCCTTCACTGAAAATGGACTTGTATCCAGTTGGACTCTCCCAGTCAACAAATGTAAAAATAAAAATAAATACATAAAATAGTCAGCAGTGTTTCTGAATACAGAAGCAAGTTGTCATAAATGTCCCTGTTTCCACTAGTCTTTTTTTCAGAAATCTGTTTACTCACTTAGATGCCCAGGGCTTATGCTGGCAGCTATCCTAGGACAATGTTCCCAGAAGTGAAGTTTACATATGAAAGTATTTAGTAAGAAGGAGATTGTTTCATTAATAGGTGTAGAAGAGCATAGTGGTGCATACAGAGACTAAAGAGCTTCAATAGAAAGTGCAATCTCTTTTTTTGGAGAAGCCTTTTGGACAGACCCAACAAGATATTCTTGAGAATCATTAAAAATGGTTAAATGCTTATTAGCCTTGCAACACATGCAGTCAAATTCTTCCTGTTAGCTCTTCCTCTTGCAGACTAGTTCAACCTCTCTGAATGTAGATATGCCTGCTTTGTGTGTAGGCTGAGGTATTTTGCTAAGTTTCAGACAATATCACTTGTCCAGGAATCCCCTGCCAAGTTATCCAAGTGAATGATCCCCAGTGAAACTACAGCAGTCCTGACTACTAGCCAGTCTGCTCAAGGTAAGCCATTTCTGTGGGTTTGCCTCTTTGTGGAGAACCATCACTCAAAGTAGTGGTCAGGGTGATGTAAAAAAAAGACTATGTTCTGGAACTTTTAATTTCATCTGCACTAAGTCATCCTCTAGCAGAGGAGGTTGTCCGAAAGGGGTTTTGTCATAGTCCATCTTTCTGAAAGGATAGATGGAAATTATATCCATGATGAACTGAGGATGTGAATTTTACTCGCATCTCAAAGAAGTTGGGGTACTGGTGGCATTTAGCAAATTCATTCTGTGTATATGGGAAATTCTGTGTAGTCACTCATTGCTGATGTAGGGCATTTATGTGACATTCTTTGACATGATGGATGTCTGTTGGGACATTATTGTTATGGGAACCCCACAAGGATTTTCAGCTTTTTGCCTTAGGAGAAGTAAAGTTGCAGTACAGGGTGTTGCTATTTGGGCTTTCCTGTTATTGTACAGCCTTCACCAATGTGTATGGTGTTTTGTCCCAGAAAGTACAGCAGAAGAACCTCCAGGTCTGTTCACACACTTGGATGGTCAAATGATGGTAGTCTGCTTGGATAGAGGAAGCTTTCTGCAAATCTTTATCCCACTTTAACTTGGTCAGAAACTGGAAAATGGAGGAGAGAAGGGTATTAGTTTTCATTTGAAGAAGACGTGCTTGTGTAGCCTAGGAAAGTTAATGTCCACTGAGCTGAGAATGCATGGCATGGTAAGTCAGAGTGCCCATCTGCACCACCAGCAGCTTGTGTTAAGGAGAAAACACAGATTTCCAGAATGTTTTTCCCAGAGGTATGATGAAACAGCAATTTACCTGGACTTTTGTTTCTTGGGGGAAGCGTGGATTAAATTGTGTACAGGAGTCTATATATCTGTATTGGACTTGGGGAAGGAGCAGTATCAATGGGCATGTAGCAAGTGGTGTTCAGATGCATACATCACAACAGAGTTAACTTCATGTGCTTTCCTCATGACCAGTAATTCCTCGTTGCTGTTTAATGGATCGTGGCTGTTTGGATGTCTGCTTTGCCTGATTAGTGTCTCTGCTGCCTGGTCCTTAAGCAGAGTAACTACTAGGTTTCCCCTCCCAATAAGTCAGGGGGCCCACCCTTTTCAAAATGCTATTTCAACAGTTACTAGAAATGAGCTATTTTTGTACCCTGGGTGGCAGCAAAGGGCCAGATAGATAGTTGCAAAGACATATTGAATGGTCAGGGAACAGAGGGCGAATAATAATAATAATACATTCCAGTATTTTTTTACTGTTGCCAAGTACTTTTGAATTTGTTGACACCAGCATACTTTTTGAGGTTTTCTACTCTAGCACTAGGCTTCATTTCTGCTCTAGAGTATGCTAAGTACAAGGACAAGCAGAAGGGTCCTTTATATTATCTGGATTGGTATCCGGCTGATAAGAAAAGGTAGGTGAATTGAAGGCCATCTAGTAGGTACAACTGCTTCCTGCAAAATCTGCTTATAGAGCTGCCTTGCAACTTGGGAGCTCCTCCCAGCTAGCTTCCATCAAAGTTGCATCTAATAGTCAACAATGAGAAGAGCATGGAGGTTACAACTGTGACACCTGCCATGGGATGCATGGCTTCCTGTGGTGTCTGCACCATCATCTTTCTTGTATTTGAGCATTTGGATCACTATCTTCTTCTGACAGCTCATGTGAAATAATTTCTTGAGTAATCCGGCAAAGACTTGAGGACTGAAATTGATATTTGGGGTTTATTGCTTTCTCCTCCCCTGAGTCGAGCAAGACTTACTAGTATGTGATGATGAAAACTTTAAGTTCTACACACATCAGTTAAGCCCACTGGGATGGCCCTGGATGTTGAATAGGTACTCACTGTTTGGCGTGTAGTGGGATTTGTCCTCATGGGTGCAAAACTGTACCTTTAGCATGATTTGATGCCAGAGTCAAGTCCCAAGCAGGCCTGACATGTCTCTACACCACCTCTGGCATCAATGCCTCTTTATCAAAATCCATTAATAACCTGTCACCCTCTCATCATCTCACATGTTTGGAGGAGCAAAAGCCACCCCTTGCTGGAATGAGGGGTATCAAAAAGTCTGTCTGCATCACTACCCTGGGAAGCAAAGTCTAATAATTCATAGGTTCTTGTTTCTGGGGAAGACCCTGATAATGAGCCCTGCACCCACATAGCTCTTCTCTGGGTGCTATCTCTTTTGGAAAGACTTTGTGGCTCCTGAAGGTCCAGTATGAAATGGCCTTGATGCTTCCCTGTCTTCCCAGAAATGCCTAAGTCAGTATCTGAGTAAGAGAGAGATAGATATGGAACCTTGGATGTTCTTTGTGTTTCACTGCTGCAGTCCTGACTTGTGGGATTTCCTGCTGTGGAAACCTTTGGCTGGCCTGACTACTGGAGTAAAAATCTCCCTCCTTCTAAGGCTGGCATATGCCCTAGCCTGACATCAGTACACTTGGTTTTAAAGGGAGCCAGCCTACACCATGACATCAGTCTTTTTCTTGCCATCAGAGCCCAATGCAGTTTTACAGTGCATTGGTCGGTCCACACCAGAGAGAATTGCACCATACGAACTGCAGAAGGAATCATTACTGGGCACATTGCAGGTGCTGTGAAGAGCACTTTTGGCTAGCATCAAACAGTGAAACAATACTAATTTCATGAACTTTAATCGTACTTTGACTTAGGAATGGGTCCATTCCCATCATGGTATTAGAAACCCAAAAGGCTTGGAGAAATTAAAAAGGGAGAGAAGTCTTCTAAGGGTAAGTAAAGCTCTTTCCAGTGGTGAGATTGAAGTACCTCTTTGGGAACTCTCTTTCTTGCTTCAACTTATGTCAGATATGATTAACAATCATCTCCACTGTGGTAAGCAAATCCCACACCAAGACTTCCATACTTTGTGTGCCTTCTATCTAGGCCCAGATAATGATGTCCCTAGTTGTCATTTTTGCTCCTGTTTCAATTGTAGGACTATCGGGCATAGGGCCAAAATCTTAGCTAACCATCTTAGTCTGCAATCTTCCTCACGTCAATGAATGGCGTCCACTGGTTGTCCCAAGGTTGTGCTTAAGCGTAAGAAAGATGAGGAAAAAGACCCAAGCTTAGGGCTTCAGATCACAACCATTCACTGTCACCCAGTCCTCCAAGGCTTGTTATCGCTGAAGAAGATGAGGCACTATTGCAGCTCCCTTCTGTGACCATGATGGTGTCACAGGCCTCTGTCGAGAGCCTTCCAGAGTCCAACATGCTATCAGGTCCCTCAACTTCTGTAATGGCCTTGGCTTTCAGTTCGTCAATTGTTTCTGGAATCTCTCAGCAGACCTCTGCTTCCGACGAGCGATCTTGTGCCAGAGACATTCCTTCAGGGCTTCAGCCTGCATCACTTCTGCCTTACAAAGAGACTAGTGTCAGAATACAGACGTACATAGGCTCAAGGCTAAAGGTATTTCTAAGAAGCTACCTCAGGTTTTATGCCTAAGCCTATTGGTTCCCACTCAGCAGGTTATCAGCAAGGCCTGATCAGGTTAGTCAGAGACAGGCAACCCCATTTAAAATAACCAAAGAAGGTGATCGCAAAACCAAGGAACCACTTTAGAGCAAAAACAACTGCTCACGCCTCACTATGTAAGCTTGAGAAGTCCGAAAATGTTCCAAGAAAACTCGTGCAAGCAGCAGCTTGTAAAATCCACTGATTTATTACAAAGATGTAATGAACAAGAACAAAAATAACAAAACTAGTTGAGCGCTTTCACCCGTGTGTAATACAGGCTTCATCAGAACTAAAAGCCATTTTAAATTACAAGCCATATAAATAGATACTTTGGCGCCAAAAAATTTTTGAAATATTTAAAGCTGTACACACTCTTTAACTACATTAAATTCAATTCGCAAAGTTCTTAGTTATATTAATATATCACTTAAAAAACTACATAATATCTGATCATATTAAAAATGTTAATAAAATATAATAAAAATACAATAAATAGTCTAATTACTATATTGTAATGTTGTAAAAAAATATATTGTAAAAAGATATAATTTCTATGGGCATAGTCCTACAGACAGAAAATGCAAAAAATATATGTATATACATATACAGAAAAATACATGATAGTTAATAGCTCAATCTGTGTAATAATGGCTTCATAGTTATACTATCATTCAAACCTGGAACAGATGCAGCATCAGTGTATATTTGCCACCACATTTCTCTAAACAGTAAATAGCCCTTCAGATCACCACCCCTAGGGTCAGGTTTGACTATATCAATTATAGCAAATGTGAATCGATGATCAGACCCATGTTGTTTAATGTGCCTATAAAGAGCGTTTTTTTCATTGCTCTTTTTAATAGAATAAATGTGACCATAAATTTGTTTGTTCAGCTGTCTCTCGGTCTTCCCAATATAGAATGCTGAACAAACCGTACATAGAGCAATATATACAACATATTTCATCTTACAATTTCCTGATCTAAACTTAATAAAACATTGGGTCACATTGTCTAACCTAATACCTTTGCTGGTGTTAAAGAACACCAGTTACAACTACCTCACTTTTGTGTATTCCTATGTGTGGTACATTTTTATATAGGGGGATTTTCTAACAAACCCTTCATATTAGGGCCCACTTTATTAACAAAACTAGGTCGTTGTCCTAAAATATTAGCTACTTGTGTATCAGCTAATATAATGTTCCAATTTTTTGTTTAAAATTTCTTTAAATTTATAAGAGAATGGTCTATATTCTAGGATGCATGATCTACCAAAATCTGTGGGCTGAGGTTTAAAAGTAACAACATTATTATTATGTAAACTATTATATTCCAAACCTAGTAATGGTATGTATCTAGTTCCCCATCTGTTAACCACATAATTACTTATGTTGCACATCATTCAAGTGTCATAGCCTCTATCTCTAAATAATGTTGTAATGTAGGCTACCTCTGCAATCATATCGGAATAGCCTGATGTCATTCTGATAGCTCTAATTATTTGCCCCTTAAAAATATTTTTCATTAAGGACTTAGGATGATTACTTGAGTATTCCAGATAACTGTTGGAAAATGTAGTCTTCCTATGTATTTTTGAAGAAAATTGAGAATTTTCTTTAAATACATATGTATCTAAATATGCAAGTCCATCTTGGCTCTGTACATATGTGAATTTAAGAAAACTACTACTAGAATTCAAGTAATCAAGAAATTTCATACGAATCTCTGCATTAGCATCCCATAAAATATATATGTCATCTAGGTAACGTATATAATATTTTATGTGTTTGTAAAAATCACTTGTAAAGATAACAGATTCTTCCCAGTCTAACATTACCATATTAGCAAAAATACGGGCACATGCTGCACCCATTGCAACACCATTATGTTGTCTAAATATTTCACCTTCATAATAGATATAGTTATGATCTAATACTATACTCATCATTTCATTGATTAGACAAATCTTGTCCCAGTCAAGGTCAGCATATTTGTAAATGCTTCTAGCAAATGCTTCTAACCCTTCTGCTTTCGGTATACAGGAAAAAAGATCTATAACATCAATGGTAACAAATAAAATATCTTTCTTGAATGCATGTGTAGGAAAATTGGACAAAAAATACCAGGAATCTTTAGCTAGATGGGAAATTGTATCACAAACATGTTTTAACATTTTATCAATAGCTACTCCAAAAGGGAATGTTTTGGATCTACTACCGGAGACAATTGGTCTAAAAGGGGGGTCATCCAGATTCGTATGAATTTTGGGAATTCCTACTAAGGTAGCTACTAAAAGGTGGTCTACCTTGAGAAAATTATTGATGTCTAATGTTATTCGTCTATAAGAAAATCTTCAATATGAGAATTTATTCTTCTATATGCCAGGTTAACTTCATTGGTAGAAACAATTTCATAATTACCAGTAGAATGTAAAATGTCAAAAATCTTAGAGGCATATGATACCTGATCAAAAATAACTATGCCCCCACCTTTGTCCGGTTTCATAACTCGGATGGATCTATCATTTCTAATCTTTGTAAGGGTAGCTAGTTCTTCTTCAGATAACTTGGATTTGTAATTATTTGCCTTTAATTTATTATTAAGCTGGTACATCTGTTTAACTACCGATTTCTTAAACACTTCAACAGTAGGATGGCATATAGGCATAAATGTACTCTTCTTTTTTAAGAGTATGTTCCTCATTGCACTTCGTCTCTTTATCTCCTGTATTATTGAACATAACAGCCAAATTGAGTTTTCTAATATATAGTTTAACTTGGCAGATATTATCTACCAAATTAAACTTGGAAGTAGGGATATATTTCAAACCTTTCGAAAATAAGTTAAAATGAGAAACATCTAATTTTAAATCTGTGTAATTGTATATATTGAAATTCCTATAACTATTAATAACACCTACACTACTAATAATTGAAGTCTCATCTATGGTATGTTGGCCTATGTCGTGTGACTTAACCTTTGTATACAGAATATTGTCTTTATTTCCCCCCACTTGTTCAACTGTTGTCTCGTTACTTAATATTGTTTTCTCATTATTTAATATTGCGACTTCTTCCAATTCCCGCCCCACTTCCAATCCCTTGTCTTTTCATAATTTCTGCTGTCCCAAAAATGTGAATTCGTATAATACTGTGTGTAACTTTGATTATATGCATGACTATTCCGGGTGTTTTCATATCTATTATCAACATTGTTAGAATTATTTCTCCAGGCATAAACTGTCCCTTTTTCATATTGTTGGATATCTCTTGTTAGTTTAGAATTCTTCCTATTATATGCCTTTTTAGTATTAGATTCTGCCATAGTAAATTGTTTAGTGTATAACCTCTCCCACTGTGCAAACAATAAATCATTTAAAATAGTTTCATTTAATTTTTCTACCTCCTGCATGCATTTAACTAATTTTTCGTCATTGAATTTAATTAACATTCTCATGTATTCTAAACCACATCTGTCAAAAAATGTGTTAAATTCCTTCTTAGTACTGTCATTTATATCAATGCCCATAGGAAATTTATAAAACCTTAGTCCTTTAGGTATAATGTGTGTATTTATACATTTGGTAAGGTAAGCATTCTCTAGCTTCAAAGTATTAATCATATTCAATTTTTTACCAAACAAATAAATCGACTCTTTTAAAGAACCATTAGGTACAATATTGTCCATTGTATTCACATGAAATTGGTCATTGTCAAATCCACAATTTTTATCTAAAAATGTTTTTAATTTATTAGGATTGTTCTCATTTAGAACATTGTTTGAATTAAAATTATTTTGTGTGTGTTCAGTACCTTTGTCCATTAAATCTTTCCCTACTTGTGCATAGGTTTTCTGTGGTAGCTTTTTCTTAGGTTTGGTACCTGTCCTCTTAGCGTCTTCATCTATGTCAGCAAACAAAAAGTCAAAAGTATAGTCTAATAGTCCCATTCTGCTACTGTTCCTTACTTCATTAGGTATGTCATCCGATGGTAAGTCAATACAACTCAAAATAGTACGACAAGGACCTTGCCCATTCGGTATATTTGATGAACTAGGAGAGTTATTTGGTGAGTTATCAGAAACGCTGTCATTGTGAAACAGCATCCGGTTCGATAAAGTTAATTCTTTTTCATCTCCTTGAGCTAAGAGTGGTCTTATCTGATCTACTAAATGGTTTGTAATTAACACTTAAACCACCAATTGTTTTAACAGAATCTTTGTCAGCCGACTGCTGCGCCATAAAGTTAGTAAATAATGTAGTAAGCTTACTGACTTCTTTTTTAAGGTCCAATACCTCCATTTGTAATTGCTGTATAGTAGGCACTTCAGTGTTAGGAGGTGGGGAACTTCCGACTTCTAGATCAGCTTCCATAGCCTTAACGAATAAAATAACCAAAGAAGGTGATCCCAAAACCAAGGAACCACTTTAGAGCAAAAACAACTGCTCACGCCTCACTATGTAAGCTTGAGAAGTCCAAAAATGTTCCAAGAAAACTCGTGCAAGCAGCAGCTTGTAAAATCCATTGATTTATTACAAAGATGTAACAAACAAGAACAAAAATAACAAAACTAGTTGAGCGCTTTCACCTGTGTGTAATACAGGCTTCATCAGAACTAAAATCCATTTTAAATTACAAGCCATATAAATAGATACTTTGGCGCCAAAAAATTGTTTGAAATATTTAAAGCTGTACACACTCTTTAACTACATTAAATTCAATTCGCAAAGTTCTTAGTTATATTAATATATCACTTAAAAACTACATAATATCTGATCGTATTAAAAATGTTAATAAAATATAATAAAAATACAATAAATAGTCTAATTACTATATTGTAATGTTGTAAAAAAATATATTGTAAAAAGATATAATTTCTATGGGCATAGTCCTACAGACAGAAAATGTAAAACATATATGTATATACATATACAGAAAAATACATGATAGTTAATAGCTCAATCTGTGTAATAATGGCTTTATAGTTATACTATCATTCAAACCTGGAACAGATGCAGCATCAGTGTATATTTGCCACCACATTTCTCTAAACAGTAAATAGCTCTTCAGATCACCACCCCTGAGCCCTGCACCCCCATAGCTCTTCTCTGGGTGCTATCTCTTTTGGAAAGACTTTGTGGCTCCTGAAGGTCCACTATGAAATGGCCTTGATGCTTCCCTGTCTTCCCAGAAATGCCTAAGTCAGTATCTGAGTAAGAGAGAGCGATAGATATGGAACCTCGGATGTTCTTTGTGTTTCACTGCTGCAGTCCTGACTTGTGGGATTTCCTGCTGTGGAAACCTTTGGCTGGCCTGACTACTGGAGTAAAAATCTCTCTCCTTCTAAGGCTGGCATATGCCCTAGCCTGACATCAGTACACTTGGTTTTAAAGGGAACCAGCCTACACCATGACATCAGTCTTTTTCTTGCCATCAGAGCCCAATGCAGTTTTACAGTGCATTGGTCGGTCCACACCAGAGAGAATTGCACCGTACGAACTGCAGAAGGAGTCATTACTGGGCACATTGCAGGTGCTGCGAAGAGCAATTTTGGCTAGCATCAAAGAGTGAAACAATACTAATTTCATGAACTTTAATCGTGCTTTGACTTAGGAATGGGTCCATTCCCATCATGGTATTAGAAACCCAAAAGGCTTGGAGAAATTAAAAAAGGAGAGAAATCTTCTAAGGGTAAGTAAAGCTCTTTCCAGTGGTGAGATTGAAGTACCTCTTTGGGAACTCTCTTTCTTGCTTCAACTTATGTCAGATATGATTAACAATCATCTCCACTGTGGTAAGCAAATCCCACACCGAGACTTCCATACGTTGTGTGCCTTCTGTCTAGGCCCAGATAATGATGTCCCTAGTTGTCATTTTTGCTCCTGTTTCAACTGTAGGACTATCGGGCATAGGGCCAAAATCTTAGCTAACCATCTTAGTCTGCAATCTTCCTCACATCAATGAATGGCATAAACTGGTCATCCCAAGGTTGTGCTTAAGCGTAAGAAAGATGAGGAAAAAGACCCAAGCTTAGGGCTTCAGATCACAACCATTCACTGTCACCCAGTCCTCCAAGGCTTGTTATCGCTGAAGAAGATGAGACACTATTGCAGTTCCCTTCTGTGACCATGATGGTGTCACAGGCCTCTGTCGAGAGCCTTACAGAGTCCAACATGCTATCAGGTCCCTCAACTTCTGTAATGGCCTTGGCTTTCAGTTCGTCAATTGATTCTGGAATCTCTCAGCAGACCTCTGCTTCCGACGAGCGATCTTGTGCCAGAGACATACCTTCAGGGCTTCAGCCTGCATCACTTCTGCCTTACAAAGAGACTAGTGTCAGAATACAGACGTACATAGGCTCAAGGCTAAAGGTATTTCTAAGAAGCTACCTCAGGTTTTATGCCTAAGCCTATTGGCTCCCACTCAGCAGGTTATCAGCAAGGCCTGATCAGGTTAGTCAGAGATAGGCAACCCCATTTAAAATCTTCACCAGGGAAAAGGAATAGGGATCCCACCCTTGAAGTTTTCTCTGAACCCCCCCTGATTCAGATGAGGATTCTGACCAGGAGGGGTCTGTCTTTGAGGAAAGACCCTTCCTTACTTCCCTTGAAGATTCAGATTCTGATTGGAATCTGCCTTCAGCCTCACCTCCCGAAGACATCACTCCATGCCATGAGGGAGCATTTCCAGTGGGAGACACAGGAATACTCAAAATCTACAAAGAGGTTTACGGAGTTCCTTGACCTCCCGGAACACAAAAGTATGCCTATTCCCCCTGTATTGGAAGTGGTAGAGGATGTTTTTATCAACTCCTCCCTGAACCCAGACTCTGTACCTCCAGCACCTCGGAAACCAGACAGGTTTTACAGGGTGCTGGACTCGCATAAAAACTTCTTCAAAAATCCCTTTGCTGACCCAGAGGTTGTCACTCCAGGTTCCAAGGGACCAAAAGTCAGCTCTTCAAAGAACCCTTTACTTACTGACGAAAACAGGGACCGTTGATAGGTTTGGTAAAAAAATGTCAACACCTCTTCTACCCTAGCCATGAGGGCTCTTAACTGACAGTTTCATAAGCCAAAATACCAACAAAGTGTTTTAGATGAAATGGCAGAAAATATTTCCTGCCCAGAGACAAGAAAATTTATAAGGAATGGTTGGACCTTTGCTATTACAGCTCACATGTGCATAGCCACTCTTTACACTGTGGCTATAATGCTGTGGAGGCCTCCAGCTGTGCTGCTGTGTCTGGCTTTGTCATTAGAAGGCATGTTTGCCTTAAGGAACAGACCCTACCAGACCATGTAAAACCCAAATGTCTAGATGCACCCCTGGATAAGGACTTACTTTTTGTGCCAAAGGCTGAGGCTATCCTAAGAAAAATGGAAGATGAATCAAAATGTATGCAAACTGTCAAAGATTCTGTGATGCCTTTGCACTGGCCCAGAACTCAAGGAGCCTCAATCCTCACCACTAGCACCAGTGCGAGATGTACATTATTGGGAGGATTACAAGTACACCCACAGTAAAGTGCAATTTCCCGTAAGAGCACATAGAGATCACAGTCAGTCTGGGGCTGATTTCTCCCTCTTTCTCCAGAACCTCCAGCACCCTCTTTGTCCAAACTTTGCTTCATGTCCCTGCCTAAGTAGCTGACACACACACACACTTTGAGATTTGATTTATATACAAACAGACACTTCTGGGGAGGCTGGCACAGGTTTACTAGCTATGCACCCTTCTGCCCAGACTATAAGGTAGTTATCACTGCCATCAACCACTACTTATCAGCTACCATAAGGCCTTTACAAAGGGTTTCCAATCCTACTGTGTAATGTTACTATTATCCAAATGGTAAGTGTGACCAAAAGCAGGGCTATTGGAGTAGCCTGTACAGTGTCACCAAATACATATGTAAGTACTCTTAAGAGCTTAAATATCTCTAAACAAACCATCCACAATTAAAAGGTTTAAATATATTTAATAATAAATAAAAAAAGACAATACACAAACAACACAGTAATTACAGACCAGAATCACAGGAAATATTTTAAAACAACATGGCAGGACAGTCTCAAATAAATACAGAAAACATCTATACTAATCTTTACTGCATTCCTAACTGTATCTGAAAGAAATTACTGTACCCTAGACTTACTTACAGAGCAAGGCAAATGCAGAAGTGCTAAATGGATTTTTATAGGTCCAAGACAAAATACAAAATACACAGTCTCTCTCAGAAAGTTCTTAAATTAATATCACATATTACTGCTGGGTTAGCCTGGATGACATCACTCTTTGTCACCTGTCTTCAGTACCCTGGCTAACAGAAACTAAGTATTTTGTCATCTCTGTGTGAGAAATACATATCTCTCATATGTGCAGCTGCTAGGAAGCAATAAAACATATATTTTAAACTTCGTAATTAAAATTACTTTCAAGACAATAGAAAAGCTTCTACCTGTAGACTTTGTGTCAGCTTTCTGAGAGATAGTAGAATCATAAAACACTTTATGTTTCAACTTACTTTCTTAAAGTTTCTTAAAGTTTTGCAAGTTAAATTTCTGTTCTTTTCCAGTAGGGTACACTGTGGTTACATTCTTGAAGCTCAGTGGGCATAACATACAGTTCTCTTACATTTGTAAGACAAGCATATGAATCAAATTAATATTCACAAATGACATATGATTATTTACAAAATTCCAGATAGCTGGGCTGGCAGTGTCACAGTCTCCCCCCCGAAAACTCAAGCTAGTTTTTCAAGTGACCCTTGAGAAACATTGCTTGGGAGGGTTGAACCTATCTGGGAATAGCATACCCCATTCCCTGTCTTGAGAGCCCATCTGCATTGGCATTGCTAAACCCACTGCAGTGCTGCACTGTCATATCACATGTTGCAACCCTAGGCTCCACCTTAGTAACTTGGCATTTTGCTGACTGGCTCAATTTAGCCATGTTAAGGGGTTGTGGTGTGTAACTACAGTGAATTTTCTTCCATACAGATAAGACTGAAGATGTTCTTCATCTCACATTGCTGCAGTCCTTACTTATGGGTAGTCCGCTGTCCTCGGTCGGCCCGAATACCAAAGTATTAGGCTGACGTCGGTCATGGGCGCTCAGATCTGACATCAGAGCGTCGGTATAAAAGCGCATGACCGACATCATATCCTCAGTCTTTTTTGTCGCATGGTCCGATGCAGAAGCAGCGTTGCAAGTGCCGTTCGGCGTTCTGAAATTTTTCGAATTCGGAGTTTCAGACCGATACCAAGTTGGGCTAAGTACCCCGTTGGGGAATATTTTTGTTTTTTCTTGCCTCAGTTATTTACCGGATGTCAGAAAAAGTGAATTATTGTATTTCTTGTGGGAAACAGATACCGCATAGGGATTACCACTCACTTTGTATTCCTTGTTTGGGACCGGAGCACGACGTAGTCGGGTGTCGGTTTTGTGCTAGGTTCAATAAGCGCACTATAAAACGGAGGTTAGATTGCGCTAGGTTAGTCTTTGGCAAGCAGTGTAATTATAATATGCTGTCGGATCCTCCGGCGCCCGCTTCTAAGAAGCGCAAAGACAAATCTGTGAAGCCTAGGCAGGATGATTCATCCGTTTCGGACGCCGGTCCATTAGAAGCTACAGGGGAGCAGGTGGATCCGGCTGAAGTTTCTGTTGAGACTCAGGGGGAAACTTTGATTTTGCAAGAGGTGGCTTCACAGGACTCAGGTCAGGCTGAAGGGGCCTCACAGGTTACTATTCTTCCTACTGTGCCTACGGTGGTTAGGCCTTCTGCTACTATTTCTAAGGCTCCTTCTAAGGGCAGGTCTGTTTTGCCTTCCTCTGGTGTCAGTCCTGGTTCCTCAGGGTCAGTGCCTAAAAAGCACATGCTTAAAATGGCAGAAGATTTGATTTCTTTAATTAGAGGTTCTATGCCCCCTCCTGATAAGAGGCCCAGGGTAGAGCCAGAGATGGAAAGTTTGGAGCAGGCCTCTGATGATTCAGAGTCTTCTGCTGAAGACATTCAAGATTTTCCTCCTTATTCGGATTCTGATGCAGAGGATTCCACTCCTTCTGCTTCTCCTCCTGAGGATTTTTCATTTTCAGAAACTTTACATTCCATGAGGGAGCATTTTAAGTGGGAAGGACAGGATTTCTCTGATTCACGGAAAAGGCTTAGGGAATTTTTGTTTTTACCACAACATAGACCCTTAGCTATTCCTCCAGTTTTGGATGTTGTTCAAGATGTTTTCTCGGAGGCTTCCCTTAATCCAGATTCTGTGCCTCCTGCGCCAGTCAAACCAGACAGGTATTACAGGGTGCCTGAGGCTCATTAATATCTGTATAAAAGTCCTAGGGCAGACCCAGAAACTATTAGTCAGGGGCCTAAGGGTGTTAGAGCTTCTGTTGTAAAAAAATGCGGTTGCTTTAGATAAGGAAGGTAGAGCTTTGGATAGATGGGGTAAGAAGGTGTATACCTCTTCTACGTTAGCAATGAGGGCTTTAAATTGCCAGTTTCATATGTTGAAATATCAGAATTTCCTCCTTTCTCAGCTAAAATCTAAAGTGGATGCTTTAGCAGAGGGTATAGAGTGTAAAGAATTGCAGGATTTGGTACATGTCTCTGAACAGGTGGGCAAGCATTCTTTACAGTGTGGTTTTGATGCTTTACAGGCTTCTTCTAGGGTGGCTGCCACTGGTTCAGTTATTCGAAGGCACGCCTGGCTTAAGGATCAGAATTTGTCTGAGCATGTTAAGACTAGAATTCTGGATGCCCCTTTACAGTCTGAAGTTTTGTTGGTCCTCCTGTAGAGTCTGTATTAAAGAAAATGGAGGACAAGGCTAAGTCTATGCAGACTGTTAAAGATTTTTTGCAGGTGCAACCTCCAAAGTTTAGTAGAAATTGGCCTACTAAAGGATGGACGTACCCTTCTGATTCTCAGTCTAGGGGCAGATCTAGACGTGGTAGGGGCAGAGCTCAGAGTTCCTTCAGACCTAGAACATGGAGTTCGCCTGCACAGTCTGCAGGTGAGGGCAGGGGCCAGTCCTTTCGTAAACAGGCCCAATGACCTGCATTTTCAGCTGCCAGATTCCTCTTGCCTGGCAGCTCCTTTGGGAGGAAAGTTAGCACTTTTCAAGCAAAACTGGCTTTTAGTCACCAAGGACAAATGGGTATTGGACATTATAAACCGAGGCTACAAGTTTTATTTCCATACATTGCCTCCTTTCAAAGGCATGCCAGATGTTCCTCCTCGGCAAAGGTTAGAGGCTCACAAACAGATTTCTTTACTTCTTCAAATGGGAGCTATACAGCCAGTTCCTCTGTCAAAAGTGGGCCTAGGATTTTATTCTCGCCTGTTTCTAGTTCCAAAGAAAGGGAACACGTGGAGACCGATTTTGGATTTATCTATCCTCAACACTTATCTGGACATTCCAAAGTTCAAGATGCTGACGTTACAACAGCTTTTACCTCTGTTGGGAAAAGACCACTGGATGGTAACTCTGGATCTCAAAGAGGCTTATCTTCATGTTCCTATCAGGCCCAGTTGCAGGAGGTACCTGCGTTTTCGAGCTGGAAATTTACATTATCAGTTCTCTGCATTGCCCTTTGGCTTATCTACTGCGCCCAGAGTGTTCACAAAGGTTCTGGCTCCAGTGATAGCCTTTTTCAGGTTAAGAGGAATACAGATTTATCCTTATTTGGACGATTGCCTGATTATTGCTCAAGACAAAGACGAACTTCTTCATCATCTACAGTATGTGATGGTAGTGTTAAGATGCCTAGGGTATTCTGTGAATGAAACAAAGTCCAGTCTAGTACCCTCTCAGGACATGTGCTTTCTGGGTGTGAGACTGAATACAGCTTCCCAGATGGCTTTTTTGACCCCGGACAAACAAAGAAGCCTTTCTCTTTATTTCCATCAAATGTCTCTACAGTCCAGGCTGACTGCAAGGACAGTCCTTCAAGCCTTGGGATTCATGGCATCTTGTATTCTGGTGCTTCCCAATGCCAAACTGCATATGAGGAAGCTTCAATGGTATCTCAAAAATGTATGGACACAACACTGCCAAGATCTAGACACTGTCATTCAGATAATACCTTGCATTCAGAAGGAATTTTTGTGGTGGGCTCAGGAATGTCACCTAAACAAGGGACTCTCTGTGACCCGACCAGAGGCAAGTCAGATTCTAACGACAGATGCCTCGGACAAGGCTTGGGGAGCACACCTCAATGGAAAATAGGTGCAAGACACGTGGCCTGTCAGACTTCAACATTTGCATATCAACTTGAAGGAGATGTTAGCAGTCCAGTTTGCATTAATGGCTTTCAAGGATTTACTTCACCCAGGGCAGGTGTTGATTCAAACAGACAACACTACTGTCATGTGGTACATCAACAAGCAAGGGGAACCCATTCATACCCACTTTGCAGGCAAGCGATGATTTTGTGGGAGACTGCTCTCAGTTTACACCTCAATCTTCAAGCAAGGTTTCTGCCAGGAGCACAGAACTCCTTAGCAGATGTGTTGAGCAGACAGATAGTGGATCCTCACGAGTGGAAATTGGATCCTCATGTATTCCAGCAGTTGACAGTGTTATGGGGACTCCAGACATAGATCTGTTAAGCTTCTCCACTAAATTACCAGTTGCCAAAGTTTTGCACAAAAGGTTTCATCACACAGCTTGGAAGGTGGATGCTCTATCATTCAGTTGGAACAATCTTCATGTCTATGCCTTTCCACCTCTGCCTCTCCTCCCAAGGTACTCTTGAAGGCCAGACAAGACAAACCATCCATGATTCTGATAGCACGGATTGGCCTCGACAGCACTGGTACCCACTTCTGAGGAGTTTAGTAAGGAGCCTCCATGGCCTCTACCTTTAATTCCATCTTTTGTCTCAGGAGGGCAGTCACTTCCTCAATGTCAGGATTCAGTCTCTGCATCTAACAGCTTGGCATATTCTGTTTTAGACCCTGGAGGGTCTCAGCTGCCACAACAAGTTTTGAATGTTATTTTGGAGGCCAGAAGGCCTAGTACACGGAAAGTTTATGCTGATAAATGGGGGAGATTTTTTATTTGGAGCAAAGAAGGATTTTGATGTTTCCAAGCCTAATTTAAGTGCTTCTCTTCAATATCTTACTGAGTTACTGGACAAAGGTTTGTCTTTCTCCTCTATAAAGATTCATGCTGCAGCCATTTCTGCTCACTATGACTGTGACCCTCCTTTATTCTGTCATCCTTTGTTTAAGCAATTTCTTAGAGGGGCAAAGAACATAAGACCCCCGTAGAGCTCCTACTCCTGCTTGGGATCTCAATTTTGTGTTGGAAAAACTTACTCTACAACCTTTTGAGCCTGCAGCTACGGCCGAGTTAAAGTATTTGTCTTGGAAAACTGCTTTTTTGTTGGCCATTACTTCTGCAAGAAGGGTTTCTGAATTACAGGCCCTTATGGCAGTGGAGCCTTTCCTGATTTTTCATAAGGATAGGGTATCTTTGTACTAATCCTTCCTTTATGCCTAAAGTGGTTTCTAGTGTGGCCTTAAACCAAACTATTCATTTGCCTACTTTTTATGCAAACCCCCAAAATAAAGGGAGAAGATTTTGCATACTTTGGATATTCACAGGCAGTTGCGTTATTATTTGAGCAGAACCAAGGAGTTCAGACAGTCTCAGCAGTTGTTTGTTTCTTTTGCTTTGGGTTCTCAGGGTAAACCTGTTTCAAAACAAACTATTTCTAAGTGGATTGGGTTTTGTATTTCTTTCTGTTATTCCCATCATGGTAAGGAGATTCCGGCTGGAATCAGACCTCATTCCACTAGAGCTACTGCCACTTCTACTGCCTTTCTAAGGGGTAGCTAAAGATATTTTGGAAGCAGCTACTTGGAGTTCAGTACATACTTTTTCTAAACATTACCACCTTCCTCTTTATTCTAAGTCTAGGGCTGGATTTGCCACTGCAATATTACAGGGCATTTTAGCAGCCCCTAATGCTTTATGATTTTGCCATCCTCCCTTTCCCGTTGCTTTGGGATTCTACCCATAAGTAAGGACTGCAGCAATGTGAGATGAAGAACATAGTACAGTTTTGTACCTACCATAAATGTAGATGTTCGAAGATCCACATTGCTGCAGTCAATACCCTCCCTCCTTCCCCACTGTAGTTTGGCATGGTTATATGGTTTGGGTGATGGTTGTTGTTGGGCCTGTTTTTGGGGAGGTATTCTGTTTTTGGCTGTGGCCTTTCTTTTTAGGGCCTTCTGACATCTGGGGCAAGAAAAGACTGAGGATATGACGTCGGTCATGTGCTTTTATACCCTGACGCTCTGATGTCAGATCTGAGCGCCCATGACTGACGTCAGCCTAATACTTTGGTATTCGGGCTGACCGAGGACAGCGGACTACCCATAAGTAAGGACTGCAGCAATGTGGATCTTCGAACATCTACATTTATGGTAGGTACAAAACTGTACTTTTCTGCAGTGCCCACACCATGGCTAGGCATTTCTTTTCTACAGCTACATACCATTCTTCCCTGGGTTGTAGCCTATGAATCAACTTAATATTCACAACTGGGTGTTCTTTACCTCTTCCAGAAATCTGGCTAAGTACAGCCTCCACCCAAGCTGGTTTGAAGCATTCATTTGCACCCTTGAGAAACATGGCTTGGGAGGGTCCTCTCAACCCTCCTTTAAGCTTCTGGAATGCTTGCTGACATGCTAGGCTCCACCTTAGTAACTTGGCATTTTGCTGACTGGCTCAATTTAGCCATGTTAAGGGGTTGTGGTGTGTAACTACAGTGAATTTTCTTCCATACAGATAAGACTGAAGTTTCTGCAGTGCCCACACCATGGCTAGGCATTTCTTTTCTACAGCTGCATACCATTCTTCCCTGGGTTGTAGCCTACAACTGAGATATACCACTGGGTGTTCTTCTCCCTCTGAGGAAATCTGGCTAAGTACAGCCCCCACCCCATGGTTTGAAGCATTCATTTGCACAACAAAATTTTTACTGTAGTCTGAACTGGCTAACACAGGGGGTCCTCTCAAACCTCCTTTAAGCTTCTGAAATGCTTGCTGACATGCTGGGGTCCACACTCCCTTATCTGGCCTGTTTTTACTTTTCAGGTCTGTGAGAGGAGAAGCTGTGGTACTATAACTGGGGACGAACGTTCTGTAGTACCCTGCAGTCCCCAAGAATGCCCTTATCTGCTTTTTGGTAACAAAGGCAGGCCATGCCTGAATGGCTTCCACTTTTGACAGGTTCTGGCCTGATCTTACCACTCCCCACTGTATGTCCCAGGTTTGAGACCTCTGCCATACCCACCTGACATTTGCTGGGCTTAATGGTCAACCCTGCCCTCTGTAGTCTGCCCAGCACTTCCCTGACATGCTGAAGGTGCTCTTTCCAGGAATGGCTGTAGATGGCAATATCATCTAGGTAAACAAGGGCAAAATCTCCTGCTCCTGTGAGGATATGATCTACCAGCCTCTGGAAAGTCGCTGGGGCATTTTTCACCCAAAGGACATCTTTGTGAACACATACAAGCCAAAAGGAGTCACAAAGGCTGACCTCTCTCTAGCACTGGGAGTCAAGGGCACCTGCCAGTAACCCTTGGTAAGATCAGTGGTGGTAAAATACTTAGCCCCACCCAGCTGCTCTAGGGCTTCATCTGTCCTAGGCAGGGGGTAAGCATCTGACTCCGTGTGACTATTTAATTTCCTGTAGTTCACACAGAACCTGGTGCTGTCATCCTTCTTTGGTACCAGCATCACTGGGGATGCCCAGGGACTGCTGGACTCCTGAATTACCCCCTAGTTCCAACATTTCCTGTATCCCCACCCTCAGAGTCTGACTCCCTCAGGCAGCTTATGAGGGGCCTGCTTAATAGGTCTTTGGTGTTCTGTATCCACATGGTGCTGCACCAGGTGGGTGCACCCTGATTTCCCAGTGAACATGCTGCCAAATGCCTGTAAAAATACTCGGATTTCTCAAACCTGGGTAGGGGATAGCTGCTGGGACATTGCTACCTCTTCCACTGAAGTGGCAGTCTGAGCCTTGTTGAGATCAGTCACCATATCCCCCTAAGACTCCTCCTGCCATCCACTGTAAGTACTCAGCACAAGGTCCTCCCTATCATAGTAAGGTTTCATCATGTTAACATGGTACAATTTGTGCCCCTGTCTGGCAATTGTACCATGTAGTTAACATCACTGATGTTCTTTACTACTTTGTAAGGTCCCTCCCAAACTGCCTGCAGCTTATGTCTGAGAGGAATGAGAACAATTGCCTGCTGCCCTACAGCATACTCTCTAGCTTGAGCATTCCTGTCATACCAGACCTTTTTCTGCTATTGGGCTTCTGCCAGATTCTCCTGGGCCAAGCCCATGAGTTCCCTGAGCCTTGTCCTGAGGTTTAGGGCATATGCCACAACAGACTCCTTGTGAGATTCACACTCAACCTCCCACTCAAATCAAGTCTAGAGGTCCCCTCACCCTATGCCCATACAGCAACTCAAAGGGTGAAGAATCTGTGGATTTCTGGGGAACCTCTCTGTAAGCAAAACAAGAGGTGGAGCAAATATTTGTCCCACTCCCACTGGTCTGCAAATGCCCATAGTATGGACTTGAGTGTAGAGTTTAACCTCTCAACCAGACCATTAGTCTGGGGATGGTAGGGGGTGGTCTTTAGGTGCTTCACCCCACAGTACTTCCACAGACAAGCCAGCAGGTCTGATATAAAATTGGCACCTCTGTCAGTCAGTATTTCTTTTGGGAAACCTACCCTGCTGAAAATATCTAACAAAGCATTTACCACATTTTCTGCCTCAATGGAGGACAGAACCACTGCCTCGGGGTATCTGGTAGCATAATCTACTACCACTAGAATATGCTTTTTCCCTGTGGAACTTGGGGTACCTGAGGCCCCACAATATCCATAGCTACCCTCTGAAATGGGTCCTCAATCACAGGCAAAGGGATCAAAGGAGCTTTCACCTTGTTTCCTGCCTTGCCTACCTTTTGGCACTGCTCACGGGTCCTGCAGTACCCTGTTACATCTCTAGAAATCCCAGGCCAATAGAAGTTCTGTATAGTACATCTCTTTGTATGTTTTATGCCCATATGACCTCCAAAAGGAATCTCATAGGCTATGGCTAGAAGTGCCAGACAGTAGGCTCTGGGCAATACCATCTGCTGCATTCTCTGACCCTCTAGCCCTCCCTCAGGGGTCCACTCTCTGTATAGTAACCCATTGTCCCAGTATACAGATCCCCCTTCCCTTGAGAATCACCTGCCTCACTAGCTACCTCCCTCAGGCCTTGTAATGTAGTGTCTGAGAGCTTAGTCTGTCTCAGATCTCTCTTAGTAACCCCTTTCCAGCTCTCCTTCCACAGGAAGTCTGATATTTTCTGACAGTGGTGCTTCACTGTCAGCCTGGGTACTACTACTACTCACTTCTGCCCTTGTAGTCATTCTGTCCAAGGGTTCACAATGGCTCACCTTCAGTCTTACTGCTGCAGGGTAGCTCCCTCCTTGAAGTAACCACATCACCAGTCCTGGCTGCAAGTATGTGGTCTGTCTGGGTCTCCCCCAGGCTACCAGACCCACATGCTTGCCTCTAAGCCTGACTGCATGCAACTGCATGCACACATGGTACTGCATTATCAAAATCATTCCCGATCAGGACATCTGCAGGGATATCCTCAAACACACTTGCTTGCTAGCTTCCTTTTCCACCCTCCCAGTCAAAGTGAAGCCTAGCTAAAGATATTTGGAACGGGGTCCCTCCTAAAGCTCTGACTGGAGTAGACTGCCCAGGCAAGTAGTACTCCTCTATAACCATTGCAGGCTTTACAATAGATAGGTCAGAAGCTGTGTCCCTCTTAGCCATGGCCTCTTACCCATTCACTACAATAGGATATAACCTCTTGTGGTAGATTGGTACCCTTGTTGTCTCGAGACAACCTACTGTTGGCATTTTGTCATTCCCACTTACTGGCTCTCCCAACTTTTGTTTCCCACTTTGCCTCTGGGGACATCTATATGCTACATGGCCCCACTGGTTGCATTTAAAACATTTAACCCTTGGACCTGGACTAGTGGCTTCCCCTGCTACTGGAGGACTCTGTTGGGGCAGTCTAGGCTGCCCACAATGGGTTTCTTTAAACCTATGAGCAGGACTGAGTGTCCCTTACCTGTGCAGTGATGCCCTGCTTGCTAGGTATATGTCTCCCTTCTTCCCAAACTCATCTACAGTATTGCATTGTCTATCAGATAACCAGATTCTCATGTCCTGAGGCAAAGTGTTAAGGGCCTGTTCCCTCACCAAATGTCTGTTAGCTCTTCAAAGGTGGTGACCTGACATCCACTCACTCACCTATGAAAATAAGTGCTTAGTTCAGCAACATTTTCACACACACTTTTATCTGCCTTGTGTCTATGCTCACGAAAACTTTTCCTATAAGCTTTGGGTGTTAGCTTAAAACATTCTAGCAAACACAATTCGACTGACAATCTGTATCAGGCAGTTTAGAAATTGCAGTTACATCTTTACCATAGAGTAAGGGGGTCAGGTAACGTACCCAGAGCCCTTGGTCAACGTTATACTGTTTACATACTCTCTCAAACATATGAATGAAACTATCAAAATTATCATCCTCTGTAAATTGTGGAAGAAATTTACTGACCTTTGTTGCTTCTGGGGTTTGGTTACTCCTTTCCCCATTACTTCCATAACACTGGCGAAGAGGCAGCATCTCCTTTTCATGCTGCCTCTGCCTCATTCTCCTCAGCCTGCAGATGTCTCAGTCTCTTGCTGTTTCTATTTCCAAACCCTTGGCCTCCAACTCAAGTCTCTAACTCCAAACAGATTTTAAGTCCCAAAGGTTGAGCTGTCCATTTTTCTGAGAGTTGTACATCTCCACTGCCAGTTTGATTGTCCTCCTGGTTGCTATTCTGTGATGCAGCTGTGACTAAAACTGCAATCATGTCTGCTTTAGTCATGTTGGCATGCACCAGTCCTTTAGCCTGGCACATCTCAGCCAACTGGCTCCTTGAAATCTTGCCATACTCCTCTGCTGACATGTTTGCCTGCTCTCCCTGACTAAGGTAACAAAAAAATAAAACAATTGTGATATGAACTCTGAATGTTCACTGCATGGCTGATTTGAGTACAAACACATTCAGTGACAACTGTACACAGGCTACAGGAATTCAATATCCACACCACAACAAGCCAGTTAATATATGTGACTATCTCCCCAGTACCAAACAATTACCTAATACTGCTAACCAATTAATATGTGATGACCCTGCACTGGCCCATGAATCAAGGAGCCTCAGTCCTCACCAGTGAGGGACATACACATTGGGAGGATTACAAGTACACACACACTAAAGTGCAATTTCCCTTAAGAGCACACAGAGATCACAGTCAGTCTGGGGCTGGTTTCTCCCTCTTTCTCCAGATCCCCAATAAGACTCCCCACTGGCACAACTATAGGTTTAAAATCTCAGCCGAGTGATCAAGCAGAAACCTCCAGTACCCTCTCTGTCCAACCAGTGCTTCATGTCCTCGCCTGAATAGCTGACACACACACTTTGAGATTTGATTTATATACAAACACACAGACACTCCTGGGGAAGGCTGGCACAGGTTTACTAGCTATGTCCCCTTCTGCCCAGACTACAAGGTAGTTATCACTGCCACCAACCACTACTTATCAGCTGTTATAAGGCCCTTACAAAGGGTGTCCTATCCTACTGTGTAATGTTACTATTATCCAAATGGTAAGTGTGACCAAGAGCAAGGCTATTGGAGTGGCTTATATAGTGTCACCAAATACATATGCAAGTATTCTAAGAGCTTAAATGTCTCTAAACAGATGAGCCACAATTAAAAGGTTTAAATATATTTAGTAATAAATAATAAATAATAAAAGAAAGACAATACTCAAACAACACAGTAACTACAGAGTTCAGAATCACAGGAAATATTTAAAACAACATTGCAGGACAGTCTCAAATAAATACAGAAAACAACTAAACTAATCTTTACTATATCCCTAACTAGAAGGAGGTAATCCATTAAGTACGGAAGAAGTAATTAGAGATTTTGGGACCAACGTAGATAGTAATCTCTCCTTTGATAATCATGTTGCCAAAGTGGTTAGAAAGATCTTCTATATAGCCCACCTTATCACAAAAGGGTTTGCATCTAGATCAAGAGAGGTCATTGTACCCCTCTACTCTTTACTCATCAGGCCCATAATTGAATACAATGCCCCTATTGGGATGTACCTTACCCGACACCTGTAGCAACTGGAGAGACCCCAAAAAGTACCTCACCAAGAGGATCATGGGCTACAAACAGATGTCCTATGCAGCTAGACTAAAGAAATTTCAGCTCTACTCAGTTGCTTACTGCCTACTCAGAGGCGATCTATGCCTGACGTACAAAGCCATGTCTAACCCAGAATTAATGGACATGCTCCACCTCAAAAAATCCAAATCCCTTAGAGCTACACACTCCAGGGACTTAAACCTCAGCACAAAAATAAATAGAACATGCTGGATGGACAGATTCATTTCCCAGAGGCTCCCCTCACTCTGGAATAAAATACCAATTCATGTTAGACATAGCCCCTTGCTGACCCTCTTCAAGCGAAATCTGGACGCGTGGATGGGAAATTGCAAATTCACCCCTGGGATCTCTTCTGTGTCCCTGCTCGACAGAGGCATGGTAAACTAATCTTAACGGGCTACCTTCTGTGACCTACTATACAGAGGCACAGTAGGCTAATCTAATAGGGAGGCGAAAGCCAAATACACTCAGGCTAGGCTTATAAATGCCCTAGGGCAGATAGCCTAGTATCTACCTATGAACCTATATCTGAAATAAATTACTGTACCCTAGACTTACTTACAGAGCAAGGCAAATGCAAAAGTGCTAAATGGGTGTTTCTAAGCCCAAGGCAAGATACAAAATGCATAGTATTTCTCTCTGAAAGAGTTTTTATGTTAATATCACATATTACTGCTGGGTTAGCCTGGATGACATCACTCTTTGTCACCTGCCTTCAGTTCCCAGGCTAACAGAAACTAAGAATGTTATCATCTCCGTGTGAGAAGTACATAAGATGTGCAGCTGCTAGGAAGCAATAAAACACTTTATATTTTAAACCTAGTAACTAAATGACTTTCAAGACAATAGAAAAACGTCTAGCTCTAGACATTCTGTTTGCTTACTGAGAGATAACACAGTCATATAACACTTTACTTTTCAACTTATTTTCTTCAAGTTTTGCAAGTTAACTCTGCATGTTCCAGTTTCTACTATTAAAACATACATTTGCACAGGTATACAGTTTATATACATTTCTGTTCTGTACACTGTGGTTACATTCTTGAAGCTGTACATAACATGCAAATCTCTTACATTTGTAAGACAAGCATCTGAATCATATTAATACTCTCAAACAACATATGATTATATACAAAATTCCAGATAGCTGGGTTGGCAGTGTCACAACTTCCTTTAAGTTCCTCCTTCTAGGTTTAGTGGGAAGTTTTCCACTAAACACTGGTCCTTTCCCTCTTAATCAAAAGGCAACTAGAGAAAACCTTGGTGGGAAAGGCAGCAGCAATCACAAAGGCCCAGGCAGTGGTCCTTAGAACCTCCCAGACAGGGGAGTTCTAGGCTGCAAGGCCCCAGCAGAGAGCAGAAAAGACTCTTTCTTTCCCCTTCCTGCCCTCTGCCTCTCCAAAAAAGGTAGGAGGAAGGCTATCCATGTTCAAAGAAAACTAGTCCCTTATTACTTCAGACAGGTGGGTTCTGAAGGTTATCTCAGATGGTTACAAGGTCACTTTCAAAGAGTCATTAAGATGCTTGCTTGCACATTCCTATAGAGGAGTCTTGCAGAAGATTTCTTCACTTCAGGGCAGGTACCAGTCAGTTTAAATTATTTGCTTTGTTTGTCTACTGCTCCCAGTGTCTTCACAAAGTGTTTATCCCCTATGATCACTTTTTGCAGAATAAGAGGGATGAAAATGTACCCCTACCTGGATGACTGCCTCATTCAAGTCACAACTCAGTCAAAGCTCCTCAAGGATCTGGCCTTCACTCAAACCTTTCTCACTTCTTTGGGGTTCACCATAAAATCTTTGTAAATCCAACACAACCCCATCTACCCCATCTACCATGGTAGTTTTCTTGGGGGCTGTTCTGGATTCCTCCCTTGAAAAGAATTTCCACCCTCCAGAAAAAGTCTCCTTGATTCAGTACTTCCAAAACATGTAGAAATTATGCCTTTCAGCCAGGGAATCCTCAGAGCATTAGGCTACATGACATCTTGTATCCTCTTGATCCCTCTGTCCTGACTACACATGAGGAAGCTCCAGTATTACCTCAAGAATCTGTTGTGCCAGCACTCAAACTCACTGGAGACAAAAATTCCATGGAATTTTCTGGGTGGACATGGGCATGTGCTCAGAACATGGGTCTCCCCTTCAGGTTCATTCCTCAGGGCCAAACTTTAACCACAGATGCTTCAGAGACTGCCTGGGGAGCTTATCCCTAGGGCAGATGGGAAGATTACTTCATTATAAACACAAACTGGAAAGAACTAATGGCAGTGCAAAAGGGCTTAGTGGCTTTCAAAGATCAGTCTAAACCAGGGGTCCTGCTTGTCAAAACAGACAACACATTAATGTGGTACATAAACTAACAAGGGGCACCCACTCTTACCCTGTTTGTTGATTAGCAATGCAGGTCTGGGAGACAGCTCACACTCTGGAGTTGCACCTCATGGCACAGTACCGCGTAAGGACCTAAGACACTCTAGTAGATCATCTCAGCAGAAACCTGATGGATCCCCATGAGTGGCATCTGCATCGGAAACATTTCTCAGCATAATCCAGAAATGGGGATCCCTACAGATAGACCTCTTTGCCACCAAAGAAAATGCTTAACTGAAAAGATTCTGTTCCAGGAGCAAATTATCCACAGCCTGGAGGACAGATGCTTTCTCCTTCCTTTGGAGCCACATGTTCCTTTATGCGTTTACTCCCCTGCCTCTTCTTCCAAAGGTGCTCCTAAAAATCGGGGAAGAGGGTCCAAGGGTCATCTTGATAGCCCCAGACTGGCCCAGGCAGCACTGGTATTCCCTGCTACTGAGTTTAACTAATGAAAAACTGTGGCAGTCACTGCAGAGAGTGGACCTTCTGACTCAGGACAAGGGGAGGTTTGTGTATCCCAACCTACAGACTGTCAAACTGTCATCCTAGATAATTCTACAAAGTACTACTCTGAGCACACCCTAAGCAGACAAGTTCAGGACATTCTGAAAGAGACTAGAAGGACTCATACTCTGCCAAATGGAAAAGATTCTCCATTTGGTGTCAGTAGCAAGACTTCAATCCTAAAATAGCCAATATCTCTGCCATTTTAGATTACCTGGCTATCCTTTTCTTTCATCAAGATTCATGCCTCTGCCATTTCAGCCCACATCCCTATTCTTCCTCATATCTTTTCTCACCCTTTAATGTAACAATTTCTTAGGAGGAGTTGTCCACATCAGACCTCCTTGGAGACAATCCAGATCTCTATGGGACCTCAATTATGTTCTAGAAAAATTGATACTACCCCCTTTAAACTGACAGCTTCTGCCAATGTAAAATTCTTAACCTGGAAGACTACCCTTTTACCAGCTGTCACCTCCATTAAAAGGGTCTCTGATCTAAAAGCTCTCATGACAGTGGAACCATTTCTCATATTCCACCAAGACAGAGTATCGCAGGACTAATCCATCCTTTTATACCCAAGGTGGTCACAGAAACATCTTTGAATCAAGCTGTACATTTTCCCACCTTCTTTCCCAAGCCTCAGAACAGACGGGAAAGAAATCTTCACTCCTTGGATGTCCACAGACAGCTTCGCTACTATCTGGACAGAACTAAATCCTTCAGGAAATCAGACCACATCTTTGTGTCTCTTTCCATTGTCTCTGAAGGGAAACCAGTCTCCAAACAGACCATCTCCAAGCGGATCTCCCACTGTATCTCCTTTTTTTACAGCCATCATGGCAAAAAGCCTCCTGAAACTGTAAGGATTCACTCTGCTAGGGCCACGTCTACCTCTGCTGATTTACTGAAAGGAATACCTACTAAAGACATTTTGGAAGCTGCTACCTGGTCATCTATGCATACCTTTACCAAACACTAGCACTTATTTGCCTTCTCCAAGTCTAGAGAAGGGTTTGTCACTGCCATCTCCGGGGCATCCTCTCTTCTTCATAAATTTCATTCCACCCTCATCTCAGCTTTGGGAATCATCCTACCAGTCAGGGCTGCAAAAGTGAAACATGAAGGACATAGAACAGTTGAGTACACTTACCATAAATGTAGATGTTCGAATGTATTCACTGTTGCAGTCTTCTTTCCCTCCCTCCTGTTCCTTATTGCTTACAGTAGTAATCTGCTTCTATTTTCTGCACTAACCAGAGCACCCCCTGGGTGATTGTCCTGCAGGCCCCTTTTTATACCTTTGTCCCTTGCTTATGCTTCATCGTGGGGGCTCCTACCTTCTAAGGGCAAGAAAAAAACTGATGTTATGGTGTGGGCTGGTTCCTTTTGTACCCAAGTGTACTGACATCAGTGTAGGGTGTACACCAGCCTTAGGTGGAGGGAGATGTTTACTCTGGTAGTCAGGCAGACCAAGAGCTTCCATAGCAGGAAATCCCCCAAGTCAGGACTGCAACAGTGAATACACTAGAACATCTATATTTATGGTAAGTGTACACAACTGTACTGTCTTCCCGTTGTGGTGCTTATCTTGCAGGTGCTATAGTTACAGTTTTGAAATATCCACATTTGACTCCCTATGCTCCTGAGAAAATGGTTGCCCTCTACAAGTCTCTGGTGGAATGAAGTGACACCCTGACTAATGCATATCATGGCAGACTGTAATACAGTCATAGAATATACAATGCTTCTGGGCCATGTGACCAGTTACACCTTGGTGTTACCCACCCCTAGACTTTATCTCCTTTTTTCATGGAATGATAGTGCAGTCATACCTGGAGAGAATTTTTAAATACCCATTCAATTGTCTATTTTTTTCTTAATGTAAGATAGTATGTACATTGCTTAATCTGCAGAGGAGGTTTTTTCAAGAGAAATTGTTGTTGAGTGACAAATTTGTCTCTCCACTGTGATTTGTTTATTTGCTGAAGCAGATTCAGATCGTTGGTTCTGATGCTCACAGGACTACTGGATTTGTGAAGAATTAAGAGGAGTGGGGCTCAACATATACCATCTGGAGCTTTAGGCAATGTTCCCTGCTCTTTAAGCCATGGATGTGACATTAACCACAGCCCCTCCTAACCCTCTCAACTTATTAGCATAACAATCAAGGGCAAAGCCAGAAATAATGGGGAGAGGGTGAGAAAGAGGTACAGATTTTAAAAACTGTGCTTATAATCATAGAATGTTGATAAAGTAACAAGTTTTGCATTAGCATTTATATTTTGAAGGATATGCAGTATGAAACTCAAATGTCTGTCATTATTTAATGGCTGAAATCCTCAATGATATGACAGAAAAACAAGTTTTACAAGGAACAGACTGAAAATATGAGGCAAAAATCTGTAAATTCTGTGAAACCTTGGACAGCTGAGGGGTATGGCTCCTCCTGCTTCAGTCAGACAACCAGGTAATGGTGTGGTATATTAAAAAAGGCAGCACTTAATTGTATTCCACAGTGCAGGGAGGTAATGCAGCCTATTGTTGGACCATAGTCCCATAGCTTCACTGTAACAGATGTTTACATCCAAGAGGCAATGAAAGCACTGGCACATTTCTGCTGCATCTCCAATTCTCTCTTAGAACTGAGGCTAAGGTAATTCTGTTTGGTGAGGAAATTACGGGAGTGGGTCACTCATAAAATCAACATTTTCACCACTCAGGGGAACATACTTCCCTGTTCTGCTCATGCATCAGGAAAAGGGGGATTGATGTTGGATGCAGTCACTCTTGTTTTGCAAGCAGAGTTTAGAGAAGAAAGACCTAAAGTCATCCTCATTGCTGTGTGCTGGCTGAGAACAGCAAGGTTTTAGACTTTACATTCCAGTACAAGAAGTTATCCCATTATCATCCAAAAGTCCTCTGTCTTAGATTAGGCGACCACTGGCTTCACCTCAGGAATTGGCTTTATATTTAGATTCTCTGCTCAGTGTAGATCTCCCAAAAGGAGTTTCAGAGGTGATTGATGTTCTTGCTGACAGAAAGCCTTCTACTCATCAGTTATAGTCTGATAATTGGAAGAGATTTTAGTCTGTGTGGACAGGTCTTGTCATTTTTCAGGTGGCATGGATCTGTCTGACACAACTATGTGAACTGGCTCTCAATTTTTCCACTGTGAAAGTGCATGTGTTATGTATCTGTCTGAACATTATAATATTCTGGACATCAGATTTGTGTCCCAGTACTGCTTGATTATGCAGTTCAGGACATGGCCTTCTGAATCCTTGCTGTCTTTGGGCTTCTATTCTCAAGAGTGTTTTAAAGTACTTACTGCTTGAGAAACAGATACCCACTACAAAACATCTCCACCCCAGACATAAATAATGTATTAAATGTCAGCTGTAAATGAGAAGTCATTTACAGTGCAGGGTTATTTAACCTCCTGCCCTTCCCGTGTTTGGATGCCACCTTCATCCTGCATTAGCAGATACATTTTTCTAAGTCAGGCATATCTATCTATCTTATTTCCTTGCCCTTCTGCTTCTGTTTTTTTAGATTGTGTTTAAACCAATTTATGGGTATTAGGTGGGGGAATATGGGGGCTGTGCCTGACGTTTAATTACACTAACTGCATACATGCAAGTTCTCAAGCATATGACCTGGAAACACACACTGTGCTGGACTGAATATGTCATAAAGAAATCTCAGCAGTTGCTCAGTGCAGAATGCTTCATTGCAGATCATCTGATATGATGAGTGTGTGTCTGTTATACTAGCAGTTTATGTGGCTCAGCAGGTTGCTTACTTGCCTTTGATTCTAGGCTGATAATACTGTGGCTTCTGTTACCACAACAGATGCTTGGACTAATTTTTAAGAGGCATGCTGGCATAATTTTTAAGATATTTGCCTCACAGATCCATGGTTCATTGCTGATTTCTGGTTACTCTGTGTAATTTGCATATTCTTCCTATGTCAGTGTGGGGTCCCGTCTACTTCCTAAAACATGTTGGGTGTTTGCTGTGGTTGAAAAGTGAGCAAAATAGCACCTGTTGAAGGGAAGATAGTAGGTTTGAACTTAGCCCTTAGTGTCGAACTTGTGAGGTCTGCTAACAGAATGCTCACATAAATGAATGGAGTTATGGGCAGCAGCACAAACTAGGTGGTTCCTGTTGGGGGAAGTGTCATGTGGGACCATCACTTTAAGCATCAGCAGTGTCCTCTAAAAAGGAGAACATGTACCACAGTCTTCATATTTAATCCTCACTAGACACCCAGAAATATAAAAATTGTCTGTTGGTAATATGGTCACATCATCTACTGTTGTCAAAAAAAAAACTACATGGATTGTTGTCGGTGCTAACTGGGTTGAAGATTTGGTATGCTCTTTCTTATGCCAGAGATCCATGCTAATGATAAGATGGGTCTACATGCCCCAATGGCCAGTGAATAATTGATTAAGAGAGAGAGAAGAGCTGCAACAGTTGGGTATGACCTTTGACGATGTAAGGAGAGTGACACTGAATTGATAGGGGTGGAGATAGCTGACAAAACACCCTAACCCCATGTAAAATAGGAGAAGGGGGATGATGGTGGTGATGTCTGTTGTAATGGGAGTGGGTAAAGATAGCTCATGTGTATTGCTCTTTCTTACAAGCAGCTATGGCTAGAGGTGCTTGTGTAAATCACCCAATGAAAATATTAGCATGCATATATGACACAGGAGCCTTCAAAAATTGAACTCAGACAAATGAGTTCATGCTTATGCCCATTAGTGTTTAGATTCATCATTAAAATGCTCCTGTGTTAAACACTGAAAAAGTATAAA